>NW_007245668.1:110498-310970 GCF_000164805.1 Carlito syrichta | reverse complement strand
AGCTACTTGAAAGGCTGAGGCGGAAGGATAGCTGGAGCCCAGCAGGTCGAGGCTGCGGTGGCCAGGAGCGGCCACTGCACTCCAGTCTGGGTGACGGATTAAGACTCCAACTCAAAAAACAAACAAACAAATAAACAGAAATGTATACATATTTTAAGAAAGGAAAAAAACTGCATTAAAATTGTAGGTGAATACAAGTCACGTTTGACTACTGCAGTTACAAGAGGTGACCAAAGTGGTTACCATCAGCGTCTGGACAATTCTGATTACGGCAAACTAAAAGTAATACATAGATAACATCTCTTAAAGTGCATATACTTTTTTTTGGCACCCCAGTATATGTACACATGTATGTAAATTTGTATATCAGAGGGAAACGTTTACATTTTAATTCTGAGAGGATGAAAGAAAATTTAAGACATGTCGTCCAAACCTGCCTCCTGCGTGGTAAGTATAGGTAGTATACAATTGACATGTCTGCAGAAAACCTCAGAGCAATCCAGATGGGCCTTAAATTACCACCCCCTACAATCACCTAATCCTTTTCCTCATCTCTCCCCGCCTAAATCACAAAATGACCTTCCTATGTGTGTTAGGTCTAGGTGTAACCAAATAGATTATGGAGAAAGTAAAAGTTTGTCATAAAAAACTGGCTTTGTGTTCACAAATTCACTGAGTTGCCACTGGAGAAGGTGCCTTGGTGAAACCTCCCAGAGCCTCATTTTTGGCATATCTTCAACCAGCGATACAGGCCTGGATTCTGCCAGTGCCCTGCAATTCCTCATCCCTCCTGGGAAATTGTTCTGCCTCCTCCACAGTTCTTCCTTTTCCAATCAAGGGTCTGACGCTGCCCATTGACCACGTTTATTTTTCTGCCTCTTGGCACTGGAGCTCGTCTGTTGTAGGATAAAAGTGGAATTCTCTGCTGTCTGCAGGGCTTTCTCCAGGGAACAGAGCATGAAACCCAAACTTATATAAAATCATATCCTGTTTGCAAACATCATATTCCCTTTGCTTCTCACTGATCTGGTCCCGTAAACCCCAGCACAGCTTGAGAGCCCATTCCTCATCTAAACAAATGCCATAAGCCCCTTTATACTTTTACAACCATGTCAAAAAATAATATTGCCTGCCAATAGTGATGTGATTGGAGTTGCCTCCTCCGAGCCATAAAAGAAGCGCAGAGTCTGTTATCAATTTCTCTAAGTGTATCAGGGGAATTATGGGTCGATTCAGTTCCAAGTTATAAATGACAACTCAAAAGCCGCAGGAGCTTTTGAAGCTGGGAGCTGATGACGACATTATCATAAAAGCCTGCTCGTCCTTGCTTTTGTGGGTTTTTTTGTGGCCTATCAAGTGAAGGAGGAAAATAAGACTGAGAAATGGCTTCAAGATTTCTTCACACAGCAGCAGGTCAGATGGCCAGGAAAATGATCACTATTTTTAGTGATATACCCTGAGGAGTGCACTGGCTTTTGTTTCCAGAGTCCCTTGATGATCTATTCCACTCCAAAATGACCAAGTCCTGGGATCTGGTCAAATGTTCTTTTCAACTGTGCATTTTCTTGTAATGTAATCACATGGTAATCAGAAATGAGTCACACCAGAGTCACCAAACAAAATGAGAAGCAAACGCAAAGGAATTCAGAAACCTTGAGAGTGTTGCTCAAAATGCAGCTCAGGCAAGCACATTTTAAAGTACCTTAAATGCCATTCCCCCACTGAGCTGCTTGACCAATCCTTTAATTACCACATGCAAATTTAGGGGAAAACTTAATAAGTAGAGACTTTCTGATTTCATAATTTACCAGGTAGTCTCCACAAAAGTCAATTAACCCCTCAAAATTCAGTAGGTATGGATCAAACCCATCTAGAATGAAGTTATAGATTCTAAGGAATCAAAGTTTACTTTAACTATTGGGAATTACTGAGTATTTCAGAGCTGAAACCAGTGGTTCCACCTTAAATCATCTGAACCAGAACAGCACCGTAAGACAAAAGTCATTTCAGTAGTTCTAAGCACTCTAGGGCAGAGGTTCCCAAACTCCTAGCCACAGATGAGTACTGGTCCATGGTCTGTTAGGAACTGGGCCGCACAGCAGTAAGTAACCAGAGGACGAGAAAGCAAATCTTCATCTTTATTTACAGCGCTCCCCAACACTCGCATTACTGCGTGAACTCTGTCTCCTATCTGATCAGCGGCAGCATTCAATTCTCATAGGAGTAGGAACCCTATTGTGAACAGCACATGCAAGTAATCTAGGTTGCATGCTCCTTAAGAAGCTCTAATGCCTAATGACCTGAGGTGGAGATGATGCAGTGATGCTACTGCTGGGGAGCAACTGCAAATATAGATTAACATTAGTGGTGAGGTTTGACTGCACAAAGACCATGAAAATTAATTACTTGCAAACTCATATCAAAACCCTATCAGTGAGTGGCCAGTGAGTTGATGTACTTCAATTATACGGCTGTGTCTCGTGACAGGCTTTAAGTCAAAATTCAACACTTACTTTAGTTTGCATGAGGCCTGCCTCTTATTTTATTTGCCACTTCTGTCTGTGCCTCTTTTTTTACGGTGAGTTTTATAATTATTTCATTGCATATTACATTGCAATAATAATTGAAAAACCTGCACATTAAATATATGAATTAAATAATTCAGAAACCAGCCCCCCTCCAACCCCGGTCCATGGAAAAATTGTCTATCATGAAACCAGTCCCTCATGCCAAAAATGTTGGGGACCACTATTCTAGGTTGCTAAACTGGGCTACTCCAAGTTCCTACTGGGTATCTTTTGTATAGTTAGTATGTCTGGGATTGTTCTAGAGGTGAAAATTTAGATTGGTTGAAATCCAGAGGACGCAAGGTTTCTCCTAGGATTATATCAAAATAAAAAACTTGAGGGCGCAAGATGGCTTCTGAATGGCTAAGAACACAATTTGGCTCCTAAAAACAAACAAAAAACAGCTGAATCAAACTAGTTCACTAGAATGTCTCCAAGTGCAAGCTTGTATACACACACACACACACACACACACACACTCTCTCTCTCTCTCTCTCTCTCTCTCTCTCTCTTCCCCTCCCCCCCCTCATCTGGACCTGCTAAATACCACCAGAAGACATACAGGCCAATTTGACACAGAGATTTTCTCCAGCTTTCTCCAGCACTGAAAGAGTCAAACCAATGCAGGCCTCCTTCTCCTGTCTCTTCAGGCCTACACCAGATTTACCTGTCACTACTGCTGCCACCAGTCAGATTAGGTCAGAGTCTGGGAACATTTTTAAGGACTTATTTTATGATCCACATTATATGTTGGACATACAGGGCCAGGAGCAGCAGTCAATATTCATCCCTTGGTCGCTTCTAAGAGTTCACTAGAGTAATTTTGGGTGAAGAAAAAGAAGTTACTTTGGGTTTAGAGAAGTTGATTAGAGGAATTTTATGTTCAAGAAAAAGTGAGTTAAAGACACATTCTAGGTCAGATTTGGGAGGTGAGTCCTACAGGAGCTGTCCTTAATTCAGTTGTCAGTCATGTTAAATGTACAGATGTTACTTGACTTACAATGGAGTTACGCCCCCACTAAATCCATTGTGATTTAAAATTGTTATAAATTGAAAATACATTTAATACACCTAATCTACCAAACATCATAGCTTAGCTTAGCCTACCTTAAGAGTGTTAGAACACTTACATTAGCCTACAGTTGGGCCAAAGTGTCTAGCACAAAGTTTATTTTATAATACAGTGTTGAAGGTCTTATGTAATTTACTGAATATTATACTGAAAGTGAAAAACAGAATGGTTGTATAGGTGCTTGAAGTATGGTTTATACTGAATGTATATCATTTTGCACAATCATAAAGTTAAAAAATTGCAAATCAAATCGTTGTAACTCAGGTACTGCCTGTACTTTTAAGTGAGTGGGGTTTGATGGTCACCACTCTTTTTTTTTTTGAGTTGGAGTCTCACTCTGTCGCCCAGACTGGAGTGCAGTGGCCGCTCCCGGCCACCGCAGCCTCGACCTGCTGGGCTCCGGCAATCCTTCCGCCTCAGCCTTCCAAGTAGCTGGAACTACAGGCGCGCGCTAACACGCTCGGCTGATTTTTGATTTATTGTGGAGATGAGGTCTTGCTTGCCCAGGCGGGTCTCGAACCTGCGGGCTCAGGCAATCCACTCACCTCAGCCTCCCAAAGGCGTGGGATTACAGGCTGAGCCACTGAGCCCAGCTGGTCACTACTCTTTTAACAGCCTTGATTTTCTCCCCATCACTGTTCCCTTTAAGTAGTCTTGAGCTCTGTTTCATTTTTTGTCTCACTTGCAGGTGGGCAACCAGTATAATAAAATAGTTGCTTGGGATATTAGAAAATAAGCACAAAGTCCATAAAATCTTTTTAAAGATAATCCTTTATCTTCTACTTTCTAGAATGATTTTGCAAACTCCTGGTTCTACAGGAGATTGACTAAAATTGAGCAAAGAAGAGGCTGGGTGTGGTGGTTCACATCTATAATCCCAGCACTTTGGGAAGCCGAGGTGAGAGGATTGCCTGAGCCCTCTGGTTTTAGACCAGCCTGGGCAACTTGACCGGACCTCATCTCTACAGTAAGCCAAAAAATTAGCTGGGCATGGCAGCACATGACTGTAGTTCCGGCTACTTGGAAGGCTCAGGCGGAAGGATCGCCTGAGCCTACCAGGTTGAGGTTACGGTGACCAGGAGCGTGCCACTGCCTTCCAGCCTGGGTGACAGAGTGAGACTCCAACTGAAAAAAAACAAAAAACAAAAAACAAAAAAACTGAGCAAAGAATAATGCGAAATGATGACTGTCTTATGCTAGTGGTAAAAAAGCAAAAGTCATTGGTGAGTTGTCACAAAGGGGCACATTACATCAGCCAGTCTGCTACATTCCAGGAGCATAGGAGGAAGCTGAGGCTAGTTTGCTAAAGGAAAAAAAGAAAGTAATGGAAGGGTCTAGAAAGTGTTTTGAAACATCTTCACAAGTATATGTAGATCAACTCCATATTTCAACTTTTCATTCTTTATTATGTGACTTCATAAAAATAACTTCACTTCTCTGTACCCTCAAGTTCTCATCTGCCAAATATAGTCAATAATATGACTGTTTTACAAGGCTGTTTTGAAACTCAGTTGTATGCTGGTAAAGTGTAAAATCCACACAAATGCATATGATTGCAGTTGACATTCTTTTTTCAGAGCGAGCAGAATCACTGGAGAAGGAACAAAAAGATAACTCTCGCTAAATCTGGCATCATCAAAATGATAGAATGAACTGAAAATATATATTTTCCTGTGTAAAATTTAGTTATCACAAAGAAACTAAATTATGATATAAGGTGACTAATTTTGTTCTTTCCCTTCAATATCCAGGAAACGTAATTGACTTAAATACCTTAGTCCTTGGAAACATTACCTAGAATTATGTTGTCCTAACAAAACTTAGCACTTAGTTCAACAGTATGATGGTTTGTTACTGGTATGTGTTAACTTTAAATAGATTGCAGGTTATAGGGTATGTTCTAATCATCCACAAAAATGTAGACATTTTTTCCTCATATGTTACTGGATTCTAACAAATTTGTCTTTGAAATGTGGTATAAATATTCTGGGTCAAAGGCTTCGTTAATTATTGAAGACAAAAATGACTCCAGGGGTTAACAAACAAAATGTCCCTTGATGCAAAGCTCTTTGTGAAGTTTATGCCATTTTCACCAGGAATATGAGGTATGTACATACTCAATGTGATTCTACTGAAAAATTGAATTCTGCTGCAAAACTGTGTTAAACCTTCTTGTGATACCTATTCTCCAGATATAAAAAAGTCTAGTAGAGATGCACACAGTCACACAGGAAGTTACAGCTAGAAAGGCATCACTTGGTTTAATTCTACATTGCCACCATCTTCAAATTCTTAATAAAATTTTTAAACAAAAGCTTCCATGTTTCATTTGGCATTTAACCCTGCAAATTATATAGGCAGTCCTGAAGTATAGTATAACCTTGACTGAGAAACAGTCTTAAACATAACTAAATAGATAAATAAAAAAGATTTTTTTGTGAGTTTTTGTTATTGAAAAGCAGTAAACAAACTCATACTTACCCCAAGTCCACCACAAGGTAATGAGGAAAAAAATTTTTGAGAGTCATCACCTATACAGTAAGAAGATATGAAAAAAATAAATAAATTGTGGATATAAATATGTTTTTTCAAAATGCTTTGTGTTTATAACATAATATTATGTCACATGATATTTATAATTGCTTTCAGAAAGAAATTAATAAAAGTTTAGACCAATTACTCAATAGAGTTAATTTTCAAAATGCAACTGCTCTTTCTATGTATGTGTGTGTGTATAGCCAGGTAAGAACTCAAAGCAGATCAACACAAATACTTGTTACACATAGAGTCTATTGCCAACATGAACTAATACACTCTCATGAAATTTGGGTCATAATTTTTTAAATTATCCTACATGTCCATATTATCTATTTGAATTTTGTAAATGTACAATTCATAGTAACTAATTCAGCTATTATTATGTTCCCCAATGGATTATTTTGAACCACAAGGTTTATGATACCATACATTGTTATTTTAAAAATCTTTAATATATTAAAACATCTTTCCAAATGTGCAGACAGCCTTAACTTGTACTTCAGATATAGCTAAGTATAATTGACTATAAGTAACTATATCTACTAAAAATATGGCTAAGGCCAACTATACCATAAGCATCTCTTAGCATCCATAATTTTTTAAGCAAAACACCATGGAAGGAGATTCCCATTTGAAAATCTACATAATTTTTAATATACATGTAAATATATATTTTATAAATATATGGCAAAATCTTAATTGTGATTGTCTCCTATAAGTGTTATTCCATTAGATTTTTTAGTCAATGTTTTGTTTACATGTACTTTTATTTTTGACATTATCTACAGCATGAATTAAGAAAAGAGTTGTAACTGTTCCTAAATTTCTAACATTAAAATCTGCCCATGAAATAATTAAACAAAAAGGCAGTAAACATTTCTGTCTGACAGTCAAATGGTTCTGAAGTAACTCAGATAGGTCCTTAAGTCAATCAGGGGTAGAACCAGGTACAAACCTCCAATTCACCTGTCCTATTCATTTGCTCTAATGAT
The DNA here is from genome assembly GCF_000164805.1 of Carlito syrichta. NCBI lineage: Eukaryota > Metazoa > Chordata > Mammalia > Primates > Tarsiidae > Carlito > Carlito syrichta. The sequence continues at coordinate 303,801 of NW_007245668.1, read as the reverse complement.
GATCAATGAAATAAATAAATAAACACTAAAAAAAGGTTAGTGGCAAAATTTGCATGCTATGTTAGTAAAAGTCTAAAGAGCCTTTATTGTCATAGAACAGTTTATTTTGAAAACAATAAATTGTATGAGTTGGGTTTTCAAACGCAACTGCTAGCAGATGGAAAATGATAAAGTAAAATGCATGTGCAAGTGAAAAGACATCTAGTTATATGTAAAGATCTTCATTTAAACATGATGAGACTTAACAGAAATATAAACAAATCATAGAATTATATTAAAGCTGGAATACTGGCACCATAATACACATGTTAAAAAAATTTCTAGGAAAGGATAAAGCTTTCTTGTATTGCTGCTCTTAACAAGGAAATCTCTGTATCTTGAATATTTTACAAGAGTATAAAAGTATGATAGCTGTGAAATTAAAAAAATATATGTTAATGTCTGAATTCTTTATGTATAGCCAATGAAAAGGGATACAGATAATATGATAACATTATAAAATAATTTTTTAAAACTAAATTTAAAAAATTATTCAGCCATAGAAGAATTAGAAAAATAAATGATATCTGGCTTAGGAAATTTTTGTTTAGTAATGTTTATGCAATACAAATCAGACAAACAGTTGATCATTTAAAATCAGTAATATGCAAGAAATTTTTATTTAAATTGACTGGATTTATTTTTAGAATTATATTATATTCCATTATCAATGCACTAAAATCTTGTCATAAGATACGGGAAACTGATAATAAGAATGACAGGAATATCAATGCCAAGGAAAATCCTGCACCAGAAATGATTGGAGAGAATGTTTTTAAAGTGTCACCTTACAGAGTCTAGAGTATTTAAAGAGATAAATGATGTCCATTCTCAAATCTAATGATGTCTTTCAAGATATAAAGACTGATAGGTCTGGTCGGTCATACTGAATGCTTACTTAAATTCTTCCTCCTAACTCTAGAACATAACTATCAAGAGCAGTAGTACCAATTTAACCCAGAAGAGACAACTCCCCCCAACCTCCAACAGTGTTGGGAGGACTTGGGTGAGTTAGGGGATGTGTGGGATTGAAAGGAATGGATCAAGAAAAAAAAATCTTGATGATCATGCATTTCTGTATATTCATATACGGCAGCTTCAACAGGGTCTTTTAGATAGATTTGCTTTTTAAGCCACAAGAATTCAAATTTCAGAATGATCAAAAAAGTACAAAAAGTTAAGCTTTTAAAGGAATGGGACTTTTTGCTTAGAAATGAGATTGAAGAAAATCCTCTAAACTGGATACATCAGGGAAGTCGTTCAGCAGTATTATCAAAGTTGAGATCAGCACATGACCTCAAGTCCTGACAGAATGCAGCATCCCTCTTCATGTGTATTCATGTAGCCTCAACACAATATTGCAACTGATCCACTGATCACTGAGAGATGTCTATGAAACTCCACACATGTATAGAACACTAACTATAAAATCATCTATCATATGATTATTACTTCATATTAAATATTCAAAAATGAGATAAATGGCTCATTTATTTCGATTAAATTTTTTTGATTTAATTATAAGTAGTTGGTGCTTTCATCACATATATACATGAAAAGGACCTCTATATGAGTTCCAGTATATAATTGGAACCAAATTATATACTGGAACTCATTTGTAAATTATCAAATTTTAAAATGAATATTAATAATACCTTACAATAATATAATAATACATTGAATATTTTGAGAAAACCAGGTTTGTTCACAAGCGTTCAATTTCTTTTTAAAAATGTATTACTATTTCGGTGTTTCATAAACAAAACATTGATATTGCCAAAGTTTAAACTTCATTTCTTCTAAAAATATGTCTTTTTTCTTAAAATGTGAAATAATGATTGTTTAGGAATACTTCTCAAATACCTCTATGTGTATTCATATTCACAATTTGATCAATCCCAGCCCATTTCCATAAAGTCCAAGGGTGCCCATTCTTATGCTTAGGTAGATTTATACTTTAGGACCATAGTTGTTTGTTGTTGTTGTTGTTTAAATAAGAGAAGTTTTCTACTTGTTTTTTTTGTAGCTAAATTAAAAAATAATCACATGGATGCAGTTTCCTATATTTGAGTGCTTGAGTATTTTGGCTTCATAAGTTGAACAGGATTATTAATTGACGTTAAAATAAGAATGTTTATTATATAGTATCTGCAGCAAAAAAGAAGTACTTTATGTAAGAGAATATGTCAAATAAGTTAAAATATGCTATTCTCTTTGTCTAATACAATAATTTAAAAAGATATAAAATAGTGGGAAAGGTGAAGATAAATTTGCATAAAGAATGTGAAAATCTTTTTCTCTTTCTGTTTAAAAACATAAGAAAACAAAGTCGGCAATGCATATGTTCCTGTATGTAAAAACATTGCACAAGTGCTAGTCAAATGAAAGTTAGTTTAAAGTAAGCACCATGGAACATGCGTTGTCATATTCTAATGTAGGATTTTTAAAATCTACATTGGCTTCTATTGTAAACGACTCATTCTACAGAGCAAAGCTGTTGGAAAAACTGATTTATTTTGTCACACTGTTTGCCAAGTATTTTGAACTGACAACAGCATTGACTAATGACAGTGCTGGAATGTGCTGTTCTCAGTAGAATGGAGGCCCGTACAGACCTAGGAGTATCCTGGGGTCCAGCTTCTGTCCATCCAGGGGATTGGTGCCATACAACAGTGAGTGATGTTCAGAATGAACAAGCTGTATTTCCTCCAGGCTGGCTTTTCGACCTTGAATTCGCTGAAAGAAAACAGCAGAAGCCTATAGTACTCCACTGACAACATTTAGAAGAAAATGAGACCACAAGTCACATATAAGATGATTAATAATAGGCTGAGTTTCATCATGCAGGAATGTGACACTGATTTGCTAGTAAAGCACCATAATAATGTTTGAAAAATGAGCATATGCAAGCTTCAGATCCAATGGATTGCTTATACATAAGTGGGCAATTGACATAATGCATACTCTTCTTTGATGTAAAAAGAAATCTGTAACAAAGCAATTAATAGTTACCACTTTTTACAAAAGAGTTAATCTGTGACACATTGAAAATGAAACAAAAACTGCCATGTAACCAGACATAGGCACTCTAGACTCAATTTTTTACACACAGGCAAGGCAGAGACTGTCACTCTCTAAAAAAGAATGATCCTTCAACATAGACAAAACTGTATATTAAGTTAAACTTCAATTAGCCAGTTATGTGAAGTGTCCTTCCTGGCTACATTTCTCAGCTGGCACGCCTGTGAGCTGATACATATTGTGCTGGTGTATTAAGTTTTTGGATGTTTCTGTGCTTCCTAGAATTACACAGACAGTATTAAGATTTCACTTAAAATATATACCACACTGAGGTAGTTGTGAGGTGATATTTAAGTACAGAACTACAGTGAAATTCAAAGTGAATCTGATCAAGGAATGCTGTCTCTCATGTTCCTGACCAAGGAACCATTAGTTGACTTGGAATCATAAGGTGACAACAACACCTCTCTCAAGACCAGGACAATTTCATAGTCAACCTTCAGGTGCTGTGGCTGTTGCTATATTCTTCAGTCTTAATGGGTGGTTCGCTGAAAGGACTTGCCAGGGAAACTTTGATATACTGATATAGTGACACTTCAGAGTTTACTTCAGTGTCATTGAAAATAAATTATCGATCCACAGTGAGGGAGAAGTGGTGGGGACAATAGGGGAATAAAAAGAGAGTGATTAAAGCAAAATTTTCTTAACACTACTTTTATATTCTCAGTTTGCAAACAAATACTTATGGAATTTTCTTCTCACAGTGTTGAAATTCCCTGTTTTTGACATTGTCATTCAGCATTGTGTAATCCAGTTTACATTTCTAAAAATAAAAATATGCTATGGAGAAATTGTTCCAGGTGGGTAAGATGAGAATTCTAATGCAAAAGACTAAGGCAAATTTAATGATAGCCCTCTGGTCAGCCATCTTTCTGATTAAGAAACAAACATATTCTCGAACTAGGTGGCTTGCTGGTGAGCATTACATTTGGAAAAGTTTATACAAGACCAGAGCAACCAAAGAAGCAGAATGACAAGTAAAGAGACAAAATGGGCAAGCTAAAGTTCAAAGCCAACAAAGGGAAACATTTTAACTTTGAGATTTCAGCGGGTGGAAAATCCCCCAAGATAAATAGTGGTAGCTCCATGGTTTGAGTCATCTAAAATTGGACCGAGCAGGGCACTGGAAAACAGACTGTGGCAACAAATCCTGGTCTGGAAGAATAATGAACACCATGAAATAATAGGGCTTGCAGCTCCCATTTCTATGCATGTATGAAATCCATAGCCATTAGCATCACATAGGTTGAGACAGTGAAACATCAGTATCTTAATGTCAATTCCATAGCTAACAATCAGACCCATGTTTTGGCCACTATCATAAAACTTTGCATTTTTTTCCTTTCTCTACTTCTATAATTATCTTTTTTTAACTCTAGATTGAATTTTTGCCTCTGGTATAGCATTAAACACCATTAATAATAAGTATGTCCTATGTGCTTATATTCTAGCCATGTACATTTACACAAAGGCATCTAGGCTTGTCTCAACTCCTTTGCTTTTCTCCCACAATCCCACTAGTATTCCAGCTGAAAGCTCAATCACACATTTGAACAGTAATCTGCTAATAAGTTTCACTGTAATCAACAGTAACTCAAATGCTGGTAAGTCATGATAACACCTGCTGAATCTCAGTCATTACTTGTGTAATGTCAGTTAACTGAGAGTAAGGATAAAGCATCTAGCCTAGATATCTAGTGTTTTCCTGCTCTAAGCATTTTCCCTGCTAGCTTGTGCTCTAGACCTCACACTTGCTATTAAAATGTACCACTATTCACAGTTTCCATTCTGTGTTATTTTATTTTGTTTTTTTAGTAGGAGTCTCACTCTGTCACCTATGCTGGAATGCAGTGGCACCTCATGGCCAGCACAGCCTTGACCTGCTGGGCCCAAGCAACTCTTCTGCTTCAGCCTTTCAAATAGCTGGAACCACAGGCACATGCCACCATGCCCAGCTAATTTTTTTATTTATTGTAGAAATGAGGTCTTGCCAAGCTTCCCAGGCTGGTCTTGAACCTCTGGTCTCAGTCAGTCCTCTTGCCTCTGCCTCCCAAAGTGCTGGAATTACAGGCGTGAGGCACCAAGCCCAACTAATTATTTTTTTCTTCTTCTTCTTCCTTCTCCTTGCTTTTGACAGGAAACAGTGTTTTACATTGACTCTTTCTATTATTATAATAAATATATAAAGAAGTACTCATTCCTGGCAATCACCTTCTGCCATTTGGATGCTAGAGAATAAACCCAAAAACACAGTGCACATGATTCTACGGAAAGAGAGCAGTGAAAACCAATTCAGTATGAAAAATGTTTCTACCTGTAGATGGAATCTGGAATCTGGAGATGCATCTCTCTTGGAGACACTGTATGGGAACTTGGTGGATGACTAAGCTAAAAAATTCTGCAATCGTAACAGCTTTCTTTATTTCTTAACACATAGAATTTTCTAGAGTGGTTCTGTTTTGCCTCACTTTTATCAGATGTCTTATTTGTCACATTCAAAATTTCCTCTCATTTTGAGATATTCAACAGTTCCCAGTTTCTGGTATTATCATCAGTAATTTAGTATTTATTTGGTTAGGCTTAAATATAGATATTCCCATTTAATCCACTCTCAACAGTTTCTACTTCTTGTGTACTCTTTATTCCTTTATTTCTCTCTCAAGACGCTCTCTGAGTCAAAGGTCAAAGCATAATGAGTCAAGAAAAAATTGGAGAAAGTGCTCCGATAATCTTAATTGAGAAAGATACTGATTTCCATTCTCAGAGATACTTGATCTGCAGGATGTCTCTGTAAAGTCAACTGTGATATTTCAACCAAAAAGATTTTTGAGAATTCTGAACATATTGGGATACTCCATACAAATAAGGGATAGAGTTCATCTGGGATTTCTACTTGAGACCCAAATATAGGTCTTCAACACCTTGTCAATATAGGCTTAGAAAAGAAAGCTTATAGCTTTCCTTTCATGTCCTTAATAAAGTCACTTTAGGATGTAGGATTGTGTTCTTGCTCACATTATCATTCATTGTGAATTACACATGATCAGTTTCTTCCCCAGGAGTAGAAAATAACCCAGTGGCTCACTGACTGCTTATTCTATACTTAGGGATATGATCATATTTAGTACAGGGCAAAACAGTCTATATTCAGGCTGCAAGTTTTGACTAAAGTTCTTTTAAATGACCATATCATTGAGTATCACAGCACACTGTGGCTCTTTCTTGAAGAAATAGCCTTTTCGAAATAAAGCCCGTTAATGCAACCTGATTATAGAAAGAATGTTCTGAACATGATCTACAAAGTTGTACTGTGACAGGATAAAATGCAGCCTACCCATACCCACCCACACACAGCGCACACACGGTATAGATTCACTTTTTTTTTTTCTGCCAAGGAACAGGGAAAAAAGGAAACAGTACTATTCCTTCCCCTCCTGTGTTCAAAGCCTGGATTGAGGCCAGTGTCCTAATCAGTTCTCATTGGCCCTCGAGGAATCAGAACCTTTTGTAAAATATAATAAAGGGCATAAAATCATGATAAAATGCATGAAAAAAGCAGTGCCTTTGGTTAGGGAACTAGAAATAATTTAGCAGAACAGATGGATTGCATTGGTTTGGTATTATTGAGGACATGAAAGGGCTCATTTTGTGGCAGTTCCAAACTAAGAGAAAATGTCCAACTTAAATTTGACAAGTCAAAGTACCTGCCTCCACTGGGGAAAACTCCATTTTCTTTAATCATTTTCAAAGCGGTGACATAGTAGGCAAGAATTTCCACTGAAATATCTCATTTTATTAAAATATTTCATCCATTGTCCCTAAATACAGAGATGTGTTTTATTTTTTTCTCCCAAAGTCTGCAGGGCTGCAGACATTTGGAGGTTAAAAAAAAAAAAATCTCAAATGACTTATTAGTGTCAAAGTTACTCTCTGCCAAAAACAGCATACTTAATAATTAATGAGTCCTCTCATAGTCTTAATGTTTTATCTAAATAGAGTATTCTTCCTTAAAAACAAACACAAATATCTGATCTTATTGCTTATGTTCAAACTGGAGTTTTCAAATTCTACAACCAATTCTTAACTTAAATGCTACAGAAGACAACAGTTTTTAACTGACCCCATACCCTTCATTTTATAATCTCCTCCTGGATAGTGCTCCTCCTGGCGTAATAACTTGTACTTCTCAAAGGGATTCTCATTTAAAAAGGAGAATGTAATCCCGGCACTTTGGGAGGCTGAGATGAGAGGATTGCCTGAGCCCACGGGTTCAAGACCAACCTGAGTAACTTGGTGAGACCTCATTTCTACAATAAATTTTTAAAAATTAGCCTGGTGTGGTGGTGCGTGCCTATGGTCCCAGCTACTTGGAAGGCTGAGGCGGAAGGATCACCTGAGCCCAGCAGGTCGAGGTTGCGGTGGCCGGGAGTGTGTCACCGCACTCAAGCCGGGGATAGAGTGAGACTTTGACTAAGGGAAAAAAAAAGGAGAGTGAAAGAATTAAGGAGGCAATTAGGCAGGCAGTTAGCCAAACAGGCTTTTTGTCCTTTCTGTTGGTCGCATGGAAGGAGAGTTGCAAGTTGGGGCCCTGAGTTCTAATGCTGACTCTTGCATGCTTTTAATGTGCCTGCAGTCAGCTAGGAGACATCTCTGTGGGCCTTTGCTTCTTCATCTAGAAACATGAGAAGTCTTGGCTAAATTATTTTGAAGCTTCCTTTTAGCTCTGACAGAATAAGATTCTACGCGAAACAACTTTACACACACTAGAACTCTAATAAAATATGTTTTACTTTGATTTATCGCTTTGCTTTAGGCAAGAAAATAAATTACTATAGTTGAGATGAGAGGAAACATGACTGAAGATTTTCCACCTAGTCCTTGAAATCTATTTCTTATAAGCCTACTTATAATTGAAAAATAATAGTATTTTTCAGAGCTCATATTCCTATTCTGTGACAACTTCAAAACAATGAGCACTATTTATTTGTTTGTTTGTTTATTTGTAAGTGGGAATTTATTAGAAGAAAGGAAAGCTCCAGGCAGCAGGAGGAGACCAAAAAGAGGGTTCCCCAAGGAAGGAGCACTTTAGACAATTGGAAAAAAAATTTTTGACACTTCTAAGTTAATGCCCCCTTTGTTTCTCTGGTACACAGAGAAACAATACTACTCTCCCATCTCCAAATATTTTCTCCATTTGCCTAATTTGTCTCTACTTTGTTAGGATTATATTAAGAAATTGAGTTTCTGTTCCAGTGGTTTTTAACATTGGATGCATCTTGGAATCCACTGCAGAAGTTTAAGCGGTACTCATGCCTGGGTCCTACCCCCAGAGTTTCTGATTAACTTTGTCTGTATACAGCCCAGGCACCCAGGCACTTAAAACCTGCCAATGGATCATAATGAGTAACCTAAGTTAAGAACCACACATTTGAGAGATCTGCCTGTTCTTCCTGCTCAAAAGTGAATTCAGCAAACTGACACTGAACTAATACCAAGAAAAAATCAAAATACAGGGTCAGTGGAATAGAACACTGGAGAGTAAAAAAGATCTCTCTTCAAAATATCAGCCTTCTACTTGTATTAATACTGCTTGATTCAGTCATTACTATTTATTTTAAAATACTTCAGGGCATAGAGCAACTCTAAAGCACTTCAGAAAAATAGCATATCCATTCAAATAATAAAGGTTTGAGGTGGTAATAAGTATATGTACTATACATTTTTAAAGTTGTATTTCTACCTAATTCAAATCATTATCTTCATTAGAAAGCAAGAAAAAAACATCATGCCTTAGTCTAACTGCTCAACTTTCACAATTCTTTATATAACTGAATCTCCTGCACTGCAATTATTATTTTAAAAACTTATAAATAGACAATTTAATGATATAAATTCAAGTATCACTTTTTAAAAATAATAACCATATATGAAACATACGTTCTCTCGATAAGTACTTTGTGTTACTTGAACACTGGAATTTTCAAATGGCCAAAAAAAATAGCTCTTCATTTTTATTAATAAGCTTTAATGCTGCTGTTTCAAAAATCCTGTATTACTTTCTAAGTGAACTCAGAAGGACAGCCTCTCCTATTTCCTTTGTTTGAATGCTTTCCACATTGATTCTTTCTAAGAGCTTTTTAAAAGAAATTCCAAATAATCTAAATTCTGATTATAAGCTGTACAATAACTTTAGATGTATTTATCTGCCTGGGTCCACCCTTCTGAGATATATGAATATTTCTTAGAACAATGACACAATGTACCCTCGTTTACACAACGCATCTTAATCATTTGTACTGCTTCCCAAGAAAGCCATATTCTTGGGAGATAATTCACATGGTTCCTTGTTTGAGTTTTTTACTATTTTGTGGTTAGATCCTATGACACAAACACATAAAACAAAATTTTTGCAAACTAAACAAAACAGTAAGCTGTTATGTGCTGCCATCTAGTTAGACTACTTTATAAAACAAACGTTTAATTGAATTTCCATTAACTTGCTGTATTCAACGCTTTACAATCTTGATTTCAGAAGACCTGCACATTTCAAAAGTGTTTCTCCATAGAGTAATATATTTACTTATTTAGACTTGAAAGAAGCATTTTAAAGTCACCTGTGTGTGCAGGAAATTGTACTGGAGACCCTGTCCCTGAGTTCTTGGCATCCTAAGATTTTACACTAAACTTTTTCTCTACACTTCTCATCAGAACTGCTGAGAAATCCCAGAAAGGACAACAGTAGCTTGGTTTTGTGTCCCAGGATTGTTTTGTCATTACTTTGTGTTGGCACTTGAATAAAAGAGTTAAACATTGCAGCACAGTACATTGCTTACGGTTTTTACTTACGAATTAAGCAAAACCAAGTTATTCAATATTAGTCACAAAGAGGCAATGCAAAGTCCACATAATGTGTAATCCAACAAAAGCATTATAAAATGTTATTATTCTCAAAACAAATGTGAGAGCAAGCAAATGTCTGTGGGTGGCTTGGTGGGGCTGGGAGTCATGAGCACTTCTGGAAAAACAACTGCAAGTGCATTTCTAACAGATGATGGGTCCATTTCTACAGTGCTTTTGACTACAGAAGAGTACATTCTTTGTTTCAGAAGCACACACACACTTAGAAACCCAGCTACTTAACCAAAGAGCTTGTTTATGAAGAGGACAGCAGATGACCCCCCTCAGATCCATTTCTCAGGGTGATAAGAAAGCTGCTAGTTTTGTTCTTTCTTCCCAATAGAATCACTAAGTTAGGTATGAATGATTCAATAAGGGAAAATATTAAATGTTTTGGCATAAAGGACAACTAACCACCTCAACTTTTTAAAAACATGCCAAAAAAAAAAAAAAAGTTAACCCATGTAACCACTGCAATCTAATATAATGAGGACTAATATTTTTTCTGGATGCTAATCAGGACTAGTAGGTTGAGCCAATTTACACTATAGCTTAGAAACTAAGAGCAATGTGTTTACTGAAACATCCTAAAAATTTATTCTACTCCTGACCAAAGATAGTGTTATGTTCCAAATGAACTTCTTAGCCATTCTAGCTTCATATAGTACTAGAGCCGAAAGGGATCCTGGCAAACATCCTGCCTAACACACTCATCAACACATGGGAAAATCCAAGACCAGCATCTGTTAACTGATTTGACAAAATACACAGATAATTAATGGCAGAACTAAGGTCAAATCTAATGTTGAACAAGCACCTCTGAAAAAATACATTTAGATTAATTTGCTATGTTGCTAAATGAATTGACATATAACAAAAGTTTGATTTGTGGCTCAGTCTACTGTTTGAAATGAAAGATTCTTTTTAATGTTTTCAAATTGCTATCTTTCATTGTTACTTTCATTAATTGTAAAATTTCTGTCTTAGTTGAATAAATGCTAACTCTTCTCTGTATGCCAACAGAATGGAAACTTATTACTTTTTTCCCAATATAATAGTAACCCCAACACACAAAGGTACTTAGATATAAACAGGAGGGCCAATTATTCATTGTAAAATCTGGGATACTTTCACACTGATATATAACAGTTCTTTCTCTTGCACACAGGACTCTCTGATACTGTAGGGGCATCTCACCATAGTCTTTATCATTTTATCTATTCCCAAAGCCCCATCATACAAGTCCTCAAAATCACAGCAGTATAAAACTAGTGACTCAAAACTACTTGGAAGTTTGTAATTGCCTATTTATTTGTATGACCAGGATTAATGTCTGCAGATCGCACCAGATGTTAACCTCCTTGAAGAAACGAGATATATCCATTATACTCAGTATTATATCTTCTACTCCTAACAGAGGTACCTGGAAGACTTAAGTTCCTGGTAAATATTGTTGAATGAATATAATGCTGTTCTTGATGTGTGGTGTCCAGATCAGCAATATCAGAATCACCCAGACACATGTTAGCCATATAAATTCTTGGACTCCACTCCAGGCCTACTTAATCAGAAACTCTGGGTTTAGATCTCAGCAACTTATGCTTTAGCATTCCCCAAGATAATTCTGATGTATGCCAAAATTTGAGATTTTCTTCTCTAAAAGTACAGGTTAATTTCTAACCAAGGTTGGCTACACAGACCTGGTGGGAAAGTAGTGAACAAAGATGACAGATTATTGTCTGGATATTGGGAAACAGTGCATTGATCCAGCTTGTAAGCATGATATTTATATTTGGTTATATCCTTTTCTGTAAAATCTAACTAATTTCTCTCACTCTTTGAGACAACTGAGTGAGTTCCTATTTCCCACAACCAAGCAACAAAATTGTCCACGTTGCTTAAGAGAGAGTGATAACCTAGACATCATGCCTGGTAATCAAAACACTGGAGTCTCAGCCAGTAGAGATTATACCCTCTTATGTTGGCATGCTTTAGACATGACCAGGCAAGGGAGTTAGAGTTTAACTTTCTGATAGCCTCTTTTAGCCAATTTAGAAAGAATGGCCTCGATTCTCTTTATTAACGTCCTAAGGGTCTTGTTAAATGAGTTACTTACATCTGAGCTGAGATTCAACTCTCTTACAGGAGTGAATAAGTGAACTCCAATAGGCAGATACTGTCATTGACCTTGAGTTCTTTATAAGTCTCAGAAACACTAATCAGGAAGCCTTTGTGTAGAAACATTCCTGCTCTTTCAACTAGCCAAAGTACTTTCCATTCACAGAGAGTAGTAGCTCCATCAGATCACTTGCTGCCTGTAGTTTTCTCCTGATTGTTCAAAAACTCTAATTTTTACAAGATTCAGCAAATTGCTAAAGTTTTTTTTGTTTTTGTTTTTGTGGAGTTTTTTTGAGTTGGAGTCTCACTCCTTTGCCCAGGCTGGAGTGCAGTGGCAGGCACGCTTACAGCTACCCCAGTATCAACTTGCTGGGCTGCGGTGATCCTTTCGCCTGAGCCTCCAAGTAGCTGGAATTGCAGACTTGCACTACCACGCCTGGCTATTTTTTTATTTTATTGTAGAGACAAGGTCTCACCAAGTTGCCTTGGCTGATCTTGAACCTGCAGGCCCGAGCAATCCACTCTCCTTGGCCTCCCAAAGTGCTGGGATTACAGACTGAGCCACTGAGTTTGGCCTTGCTAAAGTTTTTATTGATTTGTTTCTGTTGTTTTTTTCCACAGCATTGACATTTTCAAAATAATTTGCCATGAGATAAAAGGTTTAGCATTCTTGCAAGAGGGCTGAATAATAAATTAATACATTGGTATATAGAATTAACTTGTCAAATAAAAAATGTTAGAAGAAATCCACAAAGAATACATATCAATTGCTTTCACTTTGTTTAGTAAAGGAGCGGGCCGGGGAGAATACTTAATAAGATTGTACTATTTCTGAGTGGCCTAATCTGGTTTGAAATAATCTCTGTATGTTAAACTTGATTTCCTTCCTTACTCTTCTGGTGAAAACAATCAGAAAAAGAAACTAAGTCATGAAAACAGTCTTTCTCTTTTGGTTCTATGTTTTATCTTATATAGAACTAACAGCCTCTAGGAAAGGTTGACATTTGTTTCGTTAATGATACCTAAAATTTTGTTTTGACTATTTCTTTTCACATATGGGTAGAGGAACATTAAATTTCTAGGTGTCTTAAAATCAATTGATTTTTAGTGGTTTTAGAAATTTTACTTCATGTTTGGTTTAAATTAGCATTGCATAATGTCATAGAGCAAATAAATTCATATGGGCAATAATTTTTTGATAATGGAGGTACTTTGATAATGTAGGAGCCAAAAAACATGTATGGGCAAAAAAAAGTCCTCACTTAAGGAAACAAACACCCACTGAACTGCCATCAAACAGTGTTAGGAAAAGTGGGTTCTGTTTGCGTTGTGAAGTTTTGGGTAACATGTTTGTGCTTGATCTTTACTAAAAGCAAATCTGCTGATCTGGTCTTTTAATTGTATTATTTATTAATTTTGTGATTAAATGTCACTAGGGAGACTCTTATTGATCTGGCTGGGCTGAGGCTAGCCTCACTGAATCTCCTCAACCCCATAGACTTCTGATTTCTTTACTCTATGTTAGTATTTCATCAGTCACTGCTACTATAGTGAGTTGCAAGGTTTCAAATAATATTGGGTTAAAATAATGAAATGCATGAGGAATTGAAAAGATTGACCAGAGAGGGATAATAAACTTTTGAAGGTTAAGGCCAGTGCGGATCATACTCCATTCCTTTTATTTCTACACTCTCTTTCTTTCATGAATGATTCTCCTTCAGGTAATAGATTTTAGGAATATCACTCTGTAACAATGCATTTGACGGCTGGGATCAGTTACTGACAATTTTGTTTTTGTTGTTGTTGTCATTGTTGTTGTTTGAGTTAGAGTCTCACTCTGTCACCCAGACTGTGGAGAATGGCGGCATGCTCACAATCACCACAGCCTCGATCTGCTGGGCTCAAGTGATCCTTCTGCCTCAGCCTTCCAAGTAGCTGGAACTACAGGAGCATGCAACCATGCCCAGTTTATTGTTTGATTTATTGTCAAGACAAGTTGCACATGCTGGTCTCGAACCCCTGAGCTCAGGCAATCTTCTTACCTCTGCCTCCCAAAGTGCTGGGATTACAAGTGAGAGCCACTGCACCTGGCCAGCTGCTGACAATTTGAAGTAGTTGAGGCAAGGCCAGTTGCTGCAGGATATAACAAAAGCTTGAATGTGGAAAAATGTAAGCAGCAGTACCTCAGCTGGCAAAAACAGAAAAATTGCCGAGCAGGAAATCATCTATGGCAGATACGAAGGTGAGATAGGAATGTCCACATGAATAAATGTATTTTCTCACTAAGGTCAGCCTACCAAAAGTAAATTATCTTGCTGGTCTACTTTATGGACTCTGTATAGGATTGAGTAGAAAAAAGAATGGTGGCCGGGTTCGGTGGCTCAGCCTATAATCCCGCGCTTTGGGAGGCCGAGGTGAGTGAATTGCCTGAGGCTGAGGGTTCGAGACCCGCCTAGGCAACTTGATGAACCCTCATCTCTCCAGTAAATCAAAAAATCAGCCGGGCGTGGTAGCACATGGCTGTAATTCCGGCTACTCAAAAGGCTGAGGCAGAAGGATCGCTGGAGCCCAGCTGGTCAAGGCTGCAGTGGCCGGGAGCGGCCACTGCACTCCAGTCTGGGTGACAGAGTGAGACTCCAACTCAGAAAAAAAAAGAAAAGAAAAGAGAATGTTTTGGCTTCCAAATTGCATTATCAAAAAAAAAAAAAAAAAAGAGAGAGAGAAAGAGAAAAATTTTTGAATGACTCCAAAATTGAGCAAAGAGTATGCTGTATAATATGAATGCCCGTGGCATAAGATGAATAATAGAATTTCACTCAGGAAAAAATAAACAGAAAAATAAATCTAGCTTGTTTTTTTTTTCACTTTGGTATTCTAGGTAGTGTATATATTCAATCAAAAGCAGAGCTTTAAATATGAAAAACATTTGATAATTTCATCATAAACATACCATAAATCTTGTGATAATCTGTACACAATGTGGTGGTATATTCACTCACAATCTTAATGGCTGAATGATCCATAAGACATTATAAATTATTTTATGTAAAAAATATAGTTCCCATGTAAGATGAAATATATTATTCACCTTTTAAAGAAAAAAAAAATCTGTAAAGGAAAATATTTATCTTTAGAAATAAACACACTGAACGAATGGCTTTGCATCTTCAAAATTCAATTATTTTTACTAGTTTGCAAAGAAAAAAATCAGACTGATATAGTTCATACTATCAAATATAGGCAAGTGCATTTGACCTTTAGGAACATTCTGTCTGCTTCAGCATTTCTATTTTACAGGTTCAGTTTAAACTGAATATTAAATATTTTACAGGTTCCGTTTAAATTGAATTTGAATGGGAATTTTGTTGACTACATTTTGGATTGCTAAAAATAATGTCCTATACAGTTTTCAAATGTGTGAAGTGAATCGGTACCAACTATTTAAACAACTATATAATAGTACTTTTTAAGGCAGAGCTTAGAATTTATATATGAAAATAGTCATATGCAATTTGCTTTTTTATTTTATTGAAATATAGTATATTAATTTTGTCTCCATGTATCAGTTTTCTCGTGGCTTTACTATAGTCAAAATACTATCTATTTAAGGTTTTTCTCAGACAGATGAGAACTATGTTGCATTTCTTCCATTGATCTGCATAGAACAATAGAACCAAATAACAACATGTTAAATGTCAGTCTGTGAGAACAGGGATCATATATGTCTTGTGAAATTTTGTAATTCTAGTGCCTAGAACATTTCTATTAATAGAACATAACATAGTTGCAGTAAAAAATGTTTTAATCATAAATTTTTCAAATACTGTGAGAAAACACATGGAGGATATTTTTCTTTTAAAAATATTTCAAACTCAACTGTAAAATGTTTCTAGACTTTAGACAACAATGGACATTTATTGTAGCTAAATCAAACAGCTCCTGGATGTTACATATTTTGAACATTTGACTAGGAGAGTCTTTCTGAATTGATGTTACTTTTGTTTTTAACCTTCAAAAATCTAGAGATAGATCTTTCTAAATAAAAATGGGATTCACCAAGAATATAAAGAAATGAGTCTAAAGAAATATTGACAAAATGAAAGTATTCAAAACCTTACCATAAAAGTAGAAAAACATAAGCCACTTCAATGAAAATAAGTGACTTTTATTTGTAAGAGGATAATTACTTTTTAAAATCTATTCCTTTTCAGCTGAATGCAGAGGCTCATGCCTCTAATCTCGGCACTTTGGGAGGCCTTCACAGGAGGATTGCTTAAACCCAGGAGTTTGAGACCAAGTTGAGTAGCATAGTGAAATCCCATCATCACAAAATTTAAAAGAAAATTCAAAAAATTAGCCGGTTATGGTGTCCCAGCTACTTGGGAGGCTGAGGGGGAAGGATGGCTTGAGACCAGGAGTTTAAGGCTGTAGTAAGGCATGTATGGGCCACTGCACTCCATCCTCAGTGACAGAGTGAAACCCTGATCCGGAAAAGAAGAAAAAAATCTATTCATTTCCAAGAGACAAAATTGGCCTATATCTGAATACAAAGTTTAGCTTAATAATAAAAATAAAAACTAACACTTAGCACTTTGCAAAGACTTTCTCAGAAGATTAACTCAATTAATGACACCTATTTGCAAACAAGAATGCTACCATTTGTACATAATAACCCTGCAGCAACACAACATGCACATCAGACAGCTGCTCAGTCCATCAACATTGACTGAGTGCCTACTGTGTACCCAGCCCAGAGTCAGGTGGTAAGTTCTGTGCTACTTATGTCTATAACGGTTCATCAATCATGGTGTTGGCACTATATGCTTAACATTTTTCTACTACTACCCAGATGAATACTGGCCTCTTTATATGATTTATTTAAGTAAGTAAAAGAGTGTGGCCAATTTGGGATTACCTCACATTTATTTAGCAGCCCAGTTTCTTGCAGTCGTGACCAGATGCTCTGTATCCGTCCAGCATGTTCAGGGTGGGTGGTGGAATTGCCACAAATGCACTGGTGTTTCAGCATCAGGGGGTCGTAGGCAATCCCTTCAAGACAATGAGAACACAGCAAAAGATTTGAGTAGCGACATGAGGGAATGATACAAGATGGAAGATAATACAATTACTCCAAAAAAAGTCATTGTTTTTAAAATAAATTTTACAAAGAGAGAAATAATACATGTCAGCAAATTCACAAATGCACATCAGAATTATTTAGTGCCAGCTGTCTGGATATTTATGCACAAACATCAACCTATGGATTAAATAGTTTTCAGACCCCAGCTTAGTATATCTGTAAAGTGATAAAGATGGTAACATTTTAAGAAACTTCAGATTTAAATATATATATTATAATCTGCCCAATATTTTAGATCATTATAAATTGTTTGTAGGCAGAAAATTCAATTCAGTAGAATTTTCCATCTTATCACTGAAGCCACAAGATGAATTGACTCTTTAAATATTTCATGAGCAATTCCAGCCTTACCTTAGATCACAGCTACCTTCTTCAAGGATTTTTTAGCCGCTTGCCTATTCTGTTTAGCAATTCCTTCAAAGTTGCACCAAAAAAAATTTCTTCTTTGCTTATTTGTGTTTTTCTTGTAATTTACGTCATTACATAAACAATATGGATCGTGTGGATGTTATACTATTGTGGAATATTTGGAGTGTTTCTTTTAAAAAAATGAATGTTAATTGTAATAACTTTAGTAGAGATTACATAGATAATGAATGAAATCTGCTTTATTCATGATCAAGATTTAGTATATTTCATGTTTCTGTTAGATCTTATGATGGGAAAGTTTTTACAAAAATGTGACAAAATAAATTATTAGGAGAACAAAATAGGACTTTTTAAAATAACAAGTTAGATGATAATTATAACTTTGGATCATTTGAAAAGATTTTACTTTCAAAATTGCCTGACATGAGAAATTATTTATCAAATCAATTATCTTCCAATAAATGACCATCAAAGTGCATTTGGCGGGAGGGGATAATCCATGATAAGAAATTAAAGAACAGAAAATAAACATAACTATTCAAGAACAGAAAAGTACCAGAAATTTATGTTGTAAAGTCAGTTTAATTAAATACATTATATTCTTCCTTTGGCTTACATTATTGTGTTAAATCAATGTTACTCAAGAGGAGAAAATATGCTTCCCTGAGTATATAAAAATGCAAAAGAATGACATATGCATCCAGAAGCCATGTGGCAAAATTATGTATCAGAAAAAAATATCATTTTACTAGTCCAAGTACCTATTCTTAGACTCAGATAGCCTCAAAAAGCCTTCCCTATGTACCTGATTCTCACATTTTCACTCTCAGCACTGACCTCTCTTTTGAGCAGCATACTTGCACACTTATCTATTTAATTACTCACCAAAATCTCTGCTTGGATGTCTCAGGACTTCCATAAAGTGAGACTGTCATTGATTCTGAATTCATGATCTTAAACCACCCACCGCGTTCCTCAATTTTGCAAAAAACATCAAGATCTGCCATTGCTCATGCCAGAAGCTTTAGTGTCCTCTTGATACTCCCTCTCTAATGAACCAAAACAGTGTCTGCTTTCCCTCCAAAGCAGATCTTGAATCACTCCTTCTTATCTCCACTGCCAAAATCAGGCACTATCTTGCGTACTATTAAATCTAATCTGGAGTCCTGAGATAGCCTTGTAACTGGCTACTTGACTTTTACTATATTCCATTTGCCACACAACAGTAGCCACTTTGGTTTAAATCCTTTAATGACTTCACTGATGAGATTGGAATTCCTCAAGGTCAGTATAGATAGTATGTTCCTCTCCATCTCTCCAACTTCTTTTCATATTCCTCCCTCCTTTACTCTCTATCCTATAGAGACCTTCTTTCTATTCCTCAAAAAGGATTTTGATCCTATCAGGCTTGTGATTTTCATTCATGGTTTCCATCTATGCTAGCAATTCTTCTTTCCTGACCCCATAACTCTAGCCCTCCTCTAGCTATTTCCTTTTCATTCTTTGAGGCTCCATTTAAATGTCAATTTCTCAACCAAGCATATCCTGAGATCTCCAAATTAAGTTTTCTGCTGTATATTCTTTTAGAATCCTCTAGGTCTTCCCAGAGCATTTTTCACAATTACATAATTTTTGTGTAATTTTGTAATTGTACATTTTCTTAACTATTTGGTAAGATCTATGAAAGCACAGACTATAGTTGTATTGCTTAAACTTTCTTGAAATAAAGCATGCCCTCAAAATATTTTTAATGAGTGAATGAGAAACATAAATAAATGAATGCATTAAAAAACTAGGTCAGATATTTTCATGATAAAGCCTTCCTTGATGAATTAAATTGGTGGATTGCCTTAGATTTCTGAAGTTTTTGTAGCCTTACTGTATTAGTATTCTACCTTTTTTATGTGTCTTGTCTTCCTGTAAAACAGGTAATAGTAATTCACCTACAAAAAGTAAGTGTAAAAGAAAAAAATCCTAAAGTCAACAAGGGAAAAATATCAGATTATCAGGAAAAACCAATCAGAATTGCTCCAGACTTACCTGAAGAAACACTACAGGATAAAAGGGATTAGACTTCCATCTTTAATGTTCTCAAAGATAAACTAACAATTGCAAGCAAGAATTTCCTACCCAGCCAAGCTAACCTTCATCAGTGATGGAGAATTAAAATTCTTCCTAGACATCCAATTCCTAAGAGAATATGCTGCTTCTAGACCAGCTTTACAGGAGACACTTAAAAAGATGCTGTGCACAGGAGAAAAAAGAAACAAAAGAAAGTTATACACTTCACAAGATCACAAACAAACACAGAACCAACAGAACACACAATACACACACAAAAATTAAAACACATATATTAACGCGAAAGTTAAAAGAAAACAAAACAGCCTTATAAGAGACTTATGATAGGGACAAGCTACGCTACTGCATTTCAATAGTCACCCTGAATGTGAAAGGGTTAATGCACCACTGAAAAGATATGGAATGGCAAACTGGATAAAGGAGCATGACCCAACAATTTGCTTCCTCCAGAAAACACACCTTATGATGAAGGACACCCACAGACTTAAAGTTAGAGAATGGAGAATAAACTTTCAGGTGAACAGAAAACAAAAAGGACAAACAAAACAATCTTCAAGCAATAAAAATAATTTAAGTTACAGAAAGACACTGCATAATGATAAAAGACTCAATTCATCAACAAGAAAAATCCATCCTAACCATATATGCACTTAACACAGGAACACCAGGTTCCAGTTTAGTTAACTACTAAGTAAACTAAAAAAGGATATTGGCCCTAACACTATCATAACTGGAGACTTAAATACCCCCCTAACAAACCTAGATAGATCTTGAGGAAACAAATGAACAGAGATCTGGAACCTCAACTTGATGTTTAACCAAATGGACTTAATAGACACCTACAGAAAACTCCACCTAACAACCGTGGAATATACATTCTACTCATCACCACATGGAACATACTCAGATGAACCATATGCTGGGTCATAAATCAAGTATAACCAAATTACATAAGATTAAAAGTCTACCATGTATATTCAGAATGCAGTGGAATAAAAAAAAAATTCACCACCAACAAGATCCCCCAAAACACACAAAGACATGAACACTAAACAGCATGATACTTAACAACTCCTGGGTCAACACTGAAATCAAAACAGAAATTAAAAGATTCTTAGAAACAAATGAAAACAAAGACACATCTTCCCAAAACCTCTGAGGTGACACGAAATCAGTACTAAAAAGGGAATTTATATATCTATGCACACAAATCAAGAAAATAGAAAGAGCACGAGTTAAGAGGCTAACAAATCACCTAAGGCAGCTGGAGAGGCAAGACCATCAAAACCCTAATTTCAGCAGAAGAATCCAGATCCCCAAAGTAAAAGTCCAAATGCAAGAAATAGAAGACAAAAATACCATAGGAAAAAAAAAATCAATGAAACAAACAAAAAGTTGCTCTTTGAAAAGATCAACAAGATTGATGACCCCTAGCCAGATTGACCAAGAAAAAGAGAAAAAAAGCCCAAATAAAAACAATTAGAAATGCAAAAGATCAACAGAGATTGCTATGCACACCCATATGAAAACAAACTCAAAAGCCTAAATGAAATGGAGGACTTTCTTTTTTTTTTCGAGTTGGAGTCTCGCTCTGTCACCCAGACTGGAGTGCAGTGGCACTCTCCCGGCCACTGCAGTCTCGACCTGTTGGGCTCTAGCGATCCTTCCGCCTCAGCCTTCCAAATAGCTGGAACTACAGGCATGCGCTACCACGCCCAGCTAATTTTTGATTTATTGTAGAGATGAGGTCTTGTCAAGTTGCCCAGGCGGGTCTCAAACCCGCGGACTCAGGCAATCCATTCACCTCAGCCTCCCAAATTGCTGGGATTGCAGGCTGAGCCACCAAGCCTGGCTGAAATGGAGGACTTTCTAACATCATACAACCTCCCATGGTTGAAACAAGAAATTCAGACCCTAAATAGACCGATAACAACCCAGGAACTTGACTCCATCATAAGAAAACTCCTACAAAAAAAAAAAAAAAAAAGCCCTAGACTAGACGGGCTTTCCAGTGGAATTCTACAAAACACACAAGGAGGAGCTGATACCAATTCTATTCAAAGCATTCTAGGCAATCAAGAAAGGCAAAACTCTTTCTAAATCATTTTATGAAGCAAACAGCACACTGATACCCAAACTGGGTAAAGACCCAACAAAGAAAGAGAACTACAGGTCAGTATCTCTGATAAACATAGATGCAAAAATTCTCAACAAGATTCTGGCAAGTCGGATCCACCAACACATCTCAAAAATTATCTACCATGACCAAGTAGGCTTCATCTCCAGTATGCAGGGCTGGTTCAACATACGTAGGACCATAATCAAAACATCAACAGTTGTAAAAACAAGAACCACATGATTATGTCATTAGATGCAGAAAAAGCTTTCTACAAAATCCAGCATCCCTTCTTGACAAAAACCCTTGCACACCTAGGCATACAGGGAATATACCTCAAAATAGTAAGAGCCATCTATGATAAACCCACAGCAAACATAATACTAAACAGACAGAAATTGGAAGCATTTCCCCTGAAAACCAGCACAAGACAAGAGGCCCACTCTCACCACTTCTGTCTCAGGATACAAATACAATGTGTGAAAGACAGTCGCATTTTTATACCCCAACAACAAACTAGCAGAGAACCAAATAAAAAGCACAATCCCATTCACAATAGACAAAGAAAGATGGAGACCTCTGCACCATTCTAACCAGGGAAGTGAAAGAACTTTGCAACAAAAACTACAAAGTACTCCTCAAAGAAATCAAAGGAGACACAAACAAATGAAAAAATATTTCATGCTCATGGATAGGAAGAATCAACATTAAGATGTCCATCCTACCCAAGACAATCTACAAATTCAATGCAGTACCCATTAAATTACCCTCATCATTCTTCTCAGACCTGGAAATGGCAATACAGAAATTCATATGCAAACAAAAACGACCACAAATAGCTAAAACAGTCTTCAGCAAATGAAACAAAGCAGGAGGTATCACACTCCCAGACTTTAAACTTTATTATAACACTACAATAATCAAAACTATTGATTGGTACAAGAACTGGCCTATAGACCAATGGAACAGGATAGAGATTCTGGAATCAAAACCTCAGTTTCTTAACAAACTCTTCTTCAACAAAGCCTGAACCAACAACCATGGGGGAGAGGAGAACCTATTCAGTGAATGGTACTGGGAAAACTGGCAGACTCCATGCAGAAGAATGAAGCAGGACCTCTACTTGTCACCATACAAAAAAATCAACACTAAATGGATGAAAGACCTAAATGTAAAGTCTCAAGCCATAAGAATCTTAGGAAATGCAGGAGATACCCTTACAGAAATTGGAATGGGCAACCAATTCCTAATCAAAACCCCTAAAGTATATGCCATAAGAGAAAGATAGACAAGTGGAATCTCATCAAACTAAAAAGTTTCTGCAAAGCAAAAAAAACGATCAGGAGAGTGAGAAGACAAACAGAATGAGAAAAAAAAAAATTTGCCAACTGTATAACTGGCAAAGGCCTAACATCCAGGATCTATAAGGAACTCAGACATGCCAAAAGGAAAAACAAAAAAACAAACAACCCTATTAAAAAGTGGGCAAAAAACATGAATAGACAATCCTCCAAAGAAGACAAACAAGCAGCTAACAGATACATGAAAAAATGCTATCCTCACTAATCATTAAATAAATGCAAATCAAAACCACACTGAGATACCACCACCTAACTCCAGTCAGGATGGTCATCATCAATAACTCAAGAAACAAGAGATGCTGGGGAGGATGCAGAGAAAAGGGAATGCTTCTACACTGTTAGTGGGAGTATAAATTAGTATAGCCCCTGCGGAAAACAGTGTAGCAATTTCTAAAAGATCTAAAAATCAACCTTTCATTTAACTCAGCAATACCCCCACTGAAAATATATTCAAAGGAATTCAAGTCGCCCTACAAAAAAAAAAAAAAAGACATTGAACCACCACCAAAAGTGGAAGGAATAAAAAAAAAAAAGAAAAAAGTGGCACATATACATTATGGAATATTGTGTACCATAAAGAAGGACAAAATTACGGGCTTCACGGCAACTTGGATGGATTTAAAGTCTATCATATTCAGTGATCTATCACAGAAACAAAGAACTGAGCATCACGTGTTCTCCCTCATAAGTGGATCCTAGACATTTGTCATTATACTACAAGAAAGGGATTGAAAGTAGTGGGACACTACCAGCAAGGGGTGGAGGGGACATCAGTAAAAGTATCTGATCTCAAAACAGGCAATGTGAGGAACAATGGGAGGCCCAAACTTCAACTGTGATGATTACTTATGTACCTGAATTCTACCCCACACCTTTAAAATAAAAATAAATACTTAAAAATAAATAAATAAATGGCAATATCCCAAACAAGCATTCCCTGAGAGCTCTAAATTAGGTTTCCTACTATATACACTCTTAGAATCCTCTCAATCTTTTTCAGAGCATATATCTCAATTACATAATTATTGTGTAATTTTGTTAACTGTACATTTTCGTAACTAGATGGTAAGATCTGTGAAAGCACAGACTATAGTTGTATTGTTTAAACATGTTTGAAATAAAGCATGTCCTCAAAAGTATTTTTTAGGAATGAACGAGAAACATAAATAAATGAATACATTAAAAAAACTAGGTCAGATATTTTCCTGACAAAGTCTTCCTTAATGAATCTAATTGGTGGATCTTCTTAGATTTCTGAAGTTTTTGTAGCCTTAATTTATTAGTATTCTACTTTTTCTTTTACGTGTCTTGTCTTCCTACTCTAAGTGCCTATATACAGTTATTTAATTTTTACTCAGCTCTATATTTCTACATATTTTTCCCAAAATATTCTTTTTTCATTTTGTGTAAGTCCAGTAAAAATAAATATTGCAAATAAATTCAAAAGAGATACATGAAGGAAGTCAGAAAGGAAAGCAGACAAATAGGGGAAAATAATAACATTCAAATTCGAAGTGCATAAGAAGTCTTCACAATTCAGATATATACAGTATTTATGAGTTGTCATACATAATAGGAACTGTTTCACTATTTTCAGCTACAATATCATACTACATAAAATAAAAGTTCGTATGTGAATAATAATTTGGAAACAAAATTATAGTATCTGTCCCTTTTTGAAATTATATTCTTCAAAAGCAAAGACTATAATCATTGCATTGCTTAACTTTTCCACTGTTTCATCTCTTGGACATATCTAAGCTCACCTTCATAACAAATTTCCCTCCCCTTTAACATTTTGCTCATACACTGCCAAGAAAAAAAATGTGTAACAGGCTGCAGTAGTTGGAAATTACTGCCAGGTATCTGGAGATTATAGTACAAGGCCCAGGAGCTCTTGGAAAGACATTTGAATTTAAGGGGAAATAAATAAAATCTGGAACCCCAAACCTCCACTCGTAATGATGTATCACTGAGGTGTTAACAGGTAGACTGCAAGGTAAAAGTTTAACCTCATCCTTCATCTTCATTTTCACTCTCTCTTTTTCTTTCTTTTGTTTCTCAGAAGCAAGGACTTACAGGGTGAGAAATAAGCCTGCTCTTCTCTTTGCTATTCTTATGGAATTCTACTTTCATTTGACCCTTTCTGCTGCACTGGTTATGGCTTGCTACATAACATAATAGCATAAGCCAATAGATTAATCAGTCTCTCTTTGGTCAATGGGACAAGAGTTAAAATTAGGATTTGTGAAAATACACAAAGAAATCTTTAAATCTTTACCTTAAAGTTAAACCCTAGTCATTTGTTTTCTACAAATGTGTGTGTGTGTGTGTGTGTGTGTGTGTGTGTGTGTGTGTGTACACACACAAAATACCCTCTTGGGATAAACTTGGACTGTGTGCTTTCTCTTTTAGTTTTATTAAATGAGATCATGTATTTGAAGTATCTAGAGTATTGTCTTTCCCTCTTCGTAATTATAACCTGTAGTGAAGTTATTTGGCAGTCATATAATCTATTTCTAGCTTTAGGCTTACACTTAATCTAGTAAGACCTGTTAGGTGGAGTCTAGCTGGTCTATAAGAAAATTTGAGTTTAAAATATTAAGACCTAAAACTATTCATCCTGATTCCAAGTTCCTCATATTCAACTTCATATTGCATATAGGTAACTGCCTAAGGTTTCACATATGCTCAGATATTTGCTAAACCACACATATTATACTCCTTCTATGGCCAGGGGACTGGACAAAAGACCAACACAATACAAATATATATGGCATGCTACCCATCTCTCCAAAAAATGAAGATTATTGAATTCTCACTATGTTCCAAATTCTAGCAGCTTTATTTTATTACACTTAACTTATAATCTAGTAGTAAAATGAGACATGAGATATGAACAAATATGACTTTTAAAAAATCTCTGGTAAAGAAAAAATCTGTTATGCCAGGAAGTCACAGAAGATCTCATAAAAGCAATAATGCTTCTTAAAAAGACAGAATGACCTGCAAATAATAGACTTATCAAAATGGATAGAAGTGACTATTTTGAAACTGGGATAATTTCTAACGACCTCTAAATCATACACAGAGTGGCTGTTGTGACTCTTTCTGTACACAACTCTATCCTATCTATAAGTCTTATCTTGCCTTATTTTTTCTACTTCCGCCATACTCTTTGTGTTCTACTACCTGTAATGTTTGCTATAACCTCTTTTAACAGAAACATGTAAATCAAAGTACCAAACGGTATACTTTTTAATTATCTGTGAAACTGGATATAACCAGCAAACAAATAATGTATTATCTGTGAAACTTGATGCAACCACCTAGCAAATGATATATTATCTAAGCAAGTTTTTTTTAATTGTTCCTCTCATTAGATAATGTTTATTATCTAATGAGAGGTTCCTCTCATTAGATAATGTTTATTATCTAATGAGAGGAACAATTAAAAAAAACTTGCTTAGATAATTGTTCCTCTCATTAGATAATAAACATTTTCTAAGATTTGTTGTTTTGCTTACTGGTTACTGTTTTTTCATCTTATCAGAGTGTCAGACAATTAGAAAAGTAGTGAGTAGAAGAAATTTCCACCATAGGTCTCCAAATAATACTATATGATATTATGTTAGGGCCTAGGAATTAAATGAAATGTTGCTATTAAACTATAGAGCCAGGAAGGAGATTCAACTAGCATGTAAGTTGGCAGAAAGTGAAGCCAAACACAATTCTCTACACATTTGCTGGCAAAATATCTGGAAAGATTTTTCTACATTCAAGAATGAGAGAGGGTGGAAAAAAAAAAAACAGGGCCTTTGAGAATATACTACAGAAACTGTAAAGGAAATATCATTCATACTACTTAGCTCAGTGAACATGATTTACAATAGAAACCAAAATAAGATTTTAGAAAATGGTTTGGCCTCGTCAAACGTCAAAAGACATTGGCCCTATAAAATAGGAGCCAAAAGCTAAAGGGAGAGATAAAACTAAATGAAAAAGACAATGGAATGAGTAAAAATAAAGATGGATATGATAAGCAAGAATTACAAGGAAATTAAAGAGTAGCGAAATTAAAATCTATACTGGAAGCAATAAAGAAAGGAATTTACATTTCAGAAAACCCAATCCGTGCTATTTAATACAAACTTGAAAAGGCCTGGAATACATAAGAAAGAATGAAGAGATGTACACAATGAGAAAAAAATAGAGAGATCAGAGAAAAGATAGCTGAACAAAAAGTTGTGATTGCTCCTGAGGAGAAAATCAGACTAACTGAATATAGGCGTACCTTGGAGATATTGTGAGTTTGGTTCCAGAATATCTCAATAAGGCAGATACTGCCATAAAAGGAATCACATGAGGTTTTTGGTTTCCAAGTGCATGTGAAAAACTTATGTTTACAATATACAGTAGTCTACTAGGTGTGTCAGAGTTTTATGTCTAAAAAATATGCATACCTTAATTAAAAATTACTTTATTGCTAAAAAATGTTAATGATTGTTTCAGCTTGCAGACAGTAGTAATCTTTTTGCTGGTGAAGGGCCTTGCCTCGATATTGATGGCTATGGACTGATCAGAGTGATGGTTGCTGAAGCTTGGGTGGCTGTGGCAATTTCTTAAAAATAAGACAACAATGAAGTTTGCCACATTGATGAACTCTTCCTTCCATAAAAGAGTTTTCTGCAGCAGGCAATGCTATTCGAAGACATTTGACCCACAGTAGAAATTCTTTCAAAACTGAAATCAATCCTTTTGCTCTCTGATGCTGCTTTATCAACTAAGTTTATGTATTATTCTAAATTTTTGTTGTCATTTCAAGTGTTCACAGCATCTTAAGCAAGAATAGATTATATTCTCAAAAAATGACTTTCCTTGCTCATCCATAAGAAGCAAATTCTCCTCCTTCCAAGTTTTATCATGAGATTGCATCAATTCGATCACATCTTCAGGCTCCACTTCTAATTCTATTTCTCTTGCTATTTCCACCACTTCTGCAGTAACTTCCCCATTAAAGTTCTAAATCCCTCAAAGTCATCAATGAGAATTGGAATCAAATTCTTCCGAACTCTCATGAATGTTGATATTTTTACCTCCTCCAAAGGATCATAAAGGTCCTTAATGGCATCTAAAATGGTGACTCCATAATGTTTTTTATGTACTTGCTCAGATCTATCAGAGGAATCACTAACTATAGCCTTTGAAAAATATTTCTTAAATAATAAGACTTAAGAATTGAAATGACTCCTTGATCTATAGGCTGCAGAATGGATGTTGAGTTAGCAGGCATGAAAACAACATTAATCTCCTTGTGTCATAATAAAGAGCTCTTGGGTGTCAAAGTTCATTGTTAATGAAACAGTCATAGTTTGAAAAAAACAAACAAACCGCTTTTTATTCTAAGCAGTAGGTCTCAATGGTGGGCTTAAAATACTCAATAGACCATGCAGCAAACAGATGTGCTGCCATTCAAACTTTGTTGTTTTCTTTTTGGAGAACAGGCAGTGTAGATTTGGCATAATTCTTAAGGGCTCTAGAATTTTTGGAAGGATAAATGAGCATTAGCTTCAGCTTAAGGTCATCAGCTGCATTAGACCCTCACAAGAGAATCATTCTGTCTTTGAAGCTTTGAAGTCAAGCATTGACTTTTATCTCTGAAAATGTTAGATGGCATCTTCCTTCATTCTATACTGAAAACCTGTTGTTCAGGGTAGCCACCTTCATCATTGATCCAATTAAGTTTTCTGAACAACTTGCAGCTTTTCCATCAGCACTTGCTGCTTCACCTTGCACTTTTATGTTATGGAGAGGACTTCTTTCCCTAAACATCGTGAATCAACCTCTTCTAGCTTCAAACTTTTCTTTAGCAGCTTGCATACGTCTCTCTACCTTTATCGATTGAGGAGATTTAGACTTCCTGTGGATTAGGTTTTGGCTTAAGGGAATGTTATAGCTGGTTTGATCTCTCCAGACTACTACAACTTTCTCCATATAAGCTATAAGATTGATTCACTTTCTTTCATTTGTGCTTCACAAAATTTTATTTTGTATTTACAACTCCAGTAAGTTTTTGGTACAAGAGGCCTAGGGTTTGGCCTGTCTCAGCTTTGTCCACACCTTCCTCACTAAGTTTAATCATTTCTAGATTTTGATTGAAATTGAAAGACCTATGAATCTTCCTTACACTTGAACATCAAGCCATTGTAGGGTTATTAATTAGCCTAATTTCAGTATTGTAGGGTCTCAGAGGATAGAGAGGCTCAAAAAGAGGGAGAATGATGGGGGAACGGCCAGTAAGTAGAACAGAGTACATATAATGCTTATCAATGAAGCTCGCCATCTTACATGGACTAGGTTTGTGGCACCCCAAAATAAATACAATAGTAATATAAGAGATCACTGATCACTTATCACCATAACAGATTTAACAATGAAAAAACAATGAAATACTGTGAGAATTACCAAAATGTGGCACAGAGACAGGAAATGAGCACATGCTGTTGGAAAAATGGCACCAATAGACTAGCTAAATGCAAGACTGCCATAAACCTTCAATTTGCAAAGAGCACAGTATCTTTGAAGCACAATAAAGTAAGGCACCATTAAACAAGGTATGCCTGTAACAGGAATAATTGAAGATTTCCATAAGAAGAAAGAGACGTGCATAAATAAGTAACTGCAAATGATCAACACAAAGGTGATTTTTTAAGAATTTGATAGCATGACAAAAATACATCTTGAGTTTCCAGAAAAGAAAAACAGACTTCTCACAATGAAAAACATATCAGGTTGGCCTTGGACTTATCCTCTTCAATACTAAACCCCATAAGCATTTGACCACATTTTAAGACATTTCAGATAAAAAACTTGTGTCCCAATAAGTCTGTGTCCAAGAACATGTGAAAATAATAGGATGACATCCTCAGGTATGAAAAGGTACCATACCAAAAATATATGTAATATCTAATACACATAAATACTATGTACTGCATATAGCTATATATTTATACTTATATTTTCAGTTCACTTGAATATGTAATCCCCTGGCTCTGCAATGCATATTCTTATCACATTAGCATCTGCGGAAACTCATGCTCTTCTAGTCTGTCCTGGAAACATCCTCAGCTAGGTTCTCTGTGGGGCCATGAGGAATTGTCCCCATCTTAGTTTCTGTTTTGGGAACTCTTCAGGTCCTCACAGGAAATGGACTGGAGACTTTATCTTTCAACAATTGACTAAATTCAGCCAGTATTTCTCCTTGGAACATTGTTTTACTTTTGTTTCAAAAAAAGATTGTGCAGCTAATACAGTAGGCTTTGGGGGATTCACATGGATGATAAGGGTTTAAATGATGTGCCTTGAAAATTGTGTGTGTTCAGTGCTAAAACTGTCTGCTGTATGAAAAAGTAAAACTCTTAGGGGATGTATTTAAGCAAATTGCCTACCTTTGTGATATATCTGTTTCCTCTCCCTTGTTTTTTAGTGGAAAAATTATTGTGTGTGACATTGAATGATTTTCTTTAAAAAACAAACAAACAAACAAACAGTAGTCTCCCTCCCCCATACCCTCCATGGTGTTGCTTTCTGTGGTTTCACCCATGGTCTCAGAATATTAAATTGAAAATTCCAGAAATAAACACTTCATAAGTTTTAAAGCCTGTGCTCTTCTGAGTAGCGTGAAGAAATCTCATGCCATCCACTCCATCCCACCTGGGATTTGACTCATCCCTTTGCCCAAATATCCGTGTTGTCTATATCACCTGCACATCCCCCTCATCTTTTGGTAGCCATCTAGTGTTGGGAGCTGGCCACGGAGGCCCACTGAGTATTAGGGATCAGGAAGGGCCGTTGACCCCAAGACCACTAGGATGCGTTCGGGAGCTATTGACCCCATTTCCTCCCCCTTTCTACTCAGCACTAACCAGATTAATCTCCTGTGAGCTCAAAACATAAAAACTCTGAGACCGGGGAGAACACAAGCTAACTTTAGAAGCTCATTGCTCCCATTCTTCCACAAACTGCAGTTTTGGCTTTCACACAATTTACAACTCAAACTCGGGTCACATCTAAGAGCCTTAGTATTGGTCACAGGCTTCTGGGTCATGATTTTAGGATTTATTGAAGTTGAATAAGGTGTAAATTGTAGAATATAGTTTTAGAAGACAGCCATTTTGTTGAAAGAATGCGGCTGGGTTACTTGCAGGTAGCCCACTGTGAACTTTGGACTGGACCACATTCCAAACATTCTGGGATGGGCCACATTAGTTTGTAAACTAAGTACTTAAGTCTCTATAGAATTGTTTAACTTGGTATTAGTACGAAAAGGGTTTATAGGCAATATGAAAAGGGTTTATAGGTAGTACGAAAAGGGTTTAAAGGCAGTCATGGATTAAGGTTTCATGGATTAGGTTTAGCATCTGTTACGGGATTATACCTGAAAGAACATCTGTTACGGGATTATACCTGAAAGAACATCTGGTGGGTGGGGAATGCCCCTCACACACCTGACTGTGTATAAAAGACCCATTGTAATTCCCAATAAACGGCTTCTGCACTAGACAGGGTCCAGTCTCTTTTTTCTTCTCTCTCTCTCTTTCTCTCTTTCTTCTTCCCCCCAATCACCGATGCCATCTCCACCTTTGGGGACCCTGAACCTGGCTGGAGCTGGACTCTGGCAATCTAGTTTGTGACAGTCTAGATCATCTGTCTTTGTATTGCAGGAGTTCATCATTAAACGCTTTTCTTGTGGGAGTTAATCATTTAACTCCTTTCTGATTTGGGTTTTTTTTTTTTATTTAGTATCTACTTGTAGGTATGTTTTTTAAACAGTCTAAAGTAATATTCAAGTGTGTTCTTTGGGAATACGGTAGTTTAATTAAGTAAGTTAAGGAACTCTTAGTTTATTTCATAACGACCTCAAAACACAAGAATAGTGATACTGACAATTCAAATATGCCAAAGAGAAGCTATAAAGTGATTCCTTTAAGTAAAAAAGTGAAAGTTCTCAACAATAAGAACAGAAAAGGAATCATATGCTAAGGTTCCTAAGATCTGTGGTAAGAATTAACTGTCTACCCATGAAAGAAAGAAAATAAATTTGTGCTAGTTTTGCTGTTCCACTTCAAACTGCAAAAAGTTTCAGCCACAGTGCAAAATAAACAGTTAAGATGGAAAATACATTCAAGTTTGGGGTGGAAGACATGAGCAGAAAGGTATTCCAATTGATGGCAATCAGTTTGACATTACTGGCAATTTCAGGAATCCCTGGAGGTCTTGGAATATATCTCTTGCCCATAGGGTCTTGAAAAACATCCTCTTCGCATGAGAGGGGACTACTGTATTCCAAAAAATGTACTTGAATGTTCCTTTAGACTGGTTGAAACATATCTACAACAAATAGACACTTTTACAAAAAAGTTTAGTGAATAAAAATAAATATTTTTCCAAACACACTAGAAATGAAAAACATTAAGAGTTCCCATCTGGAATCAAGATCATTAGAAATACTAAAGTGAATTGTGAGATCATGTGTGTTACAATAGTATGCAAGTTACAGCAAAATTGAGGTTTGGATTAAGGCCAGTGCAATATGTGGAGGAGAAGAATGAAGATGGTGCATTTCTTTATTATTATATTAAATGAATATATTTATTTATTTTATTTCATTTATTTTGATTTTGCAATAGCTTCAAGTGGAAATAACCAACCAATCATGTGTGTGTGTGTGTGTGTGTGTGTGTGTGTGTGTGTGCGCGCGCGCGTGTGTGTGTATCATATACGAGGGGACCCAAAAAAATCAATAATTTATTTATAAAAAATCATTTAAACCGGGCTCGGTGGCTCAGCCTGTAATCCCACACCTTTGGGAGGCTGAGGTGAGTGGATTGCCTGAGCCTGCGGGTTCGAGACCCGCCTGGGCAGCAAGACCTCATCTCTACAATAAATCAAAAACTCAGCCGGGCGTGGTAGTGTGCACCTATAATTCTGGCTACTCAGAAGGCTGAGGTGGAAGGATCGCCGGAGCCCAACAGGTTGAGGCTGTGGTGGCCGGGAGCGGCCAATGCACTCCATTCTGGGTGACAGAGTGAGACTCCAACTCAAAAAAAAAAAAAATTATTTATTCATTCTTACATGTTCAAACTTCATCACCTTCAAAGTGCTCTCTGTTTGAGACACTTATTCCACTGCCTAAAACAGATTTTGAACCTGTCAATTTTGATAACTTTAACTGCTTCTGTCATTTTTTGTTTGTTTGTGTCTCCTCTTCTACAATGGAAAACATTTCTCTTTAAGGACTTTTTTCATCCAGGGAAACAAACTAAAGTCATTCAAAGTGAGATTGAGTGAATAGGGATGGTGAGTCACGAGGGTCATGCTGCTTTTTGATCAAAAACTGCTGAACACTCAGTGCAGTTGTCATCATGGAAGAGGAAGAACCAGTCACCTGTTTGTCACAACTCGGGACATTTCTTCTGGAAACCATGACGCAACCTTCTCAAAACTTCCAGATAAAAACTTTGCTTGGCAGTTTGATACAGAGAAACAAATTCCAAGTGTACTACAAGGGGCCCGCCCATCAAAAGATAATTCTGTGTTGTTTGAACTCCCCTTCACATATATATATATATACACACACATATGTAACATATTATATATAACATATATACAATATGTATATAAAATATACATATTAATCTTAATGTCAGTGAAAGTGTTATTATAAATTACACATTTTACATGATTTTAAAAATTGTGCCTTTCTCTTATAAGAATTTAAGTGTGAGGACACAATATTTTTTAAGTTCAAATAAGACAATAAACAGAATTCGCTCGACTCAGGTCTACTTAACCTGTAAATAACTTAGTTGTGATCTGAGGAACCAACATAGATGTCCCTTTGTCAACTAAGAAGAATCCTAAGGTTAAGGAAACAAATGTTAGCTATGGATGGAGGGTACAGGGCAACTTCCTAAATTTCTAAACTTACAAGAACTACCACTCATTGGTGAAATTCTTGAACAATAGGCACTATCAGGCAAATCATCAGACCTCTCCTTACCCTGATTTATAAGGCAGACCAATACAACCTTATCGGACAGAGGACCAGCTCTACAAACATTATCCTCGAATAAGCAACTGTAGATCTTAAGTCAGTTTCATCCAATTTATAGAGGCTGACACAAACTCTGTACCCTATAATTCACCATTCAAACTGAACATGAGATGTATCTTACAAATATGTTTTTACCCTTTGTACATACACTCAAACCCACTCATAATTATGTATAATTTTCCCCTCTCCTCCAAACCTGCTGAATATGTAAGACTCTATTGTGCTATACAGGTTCAGTGAGGTATAAAACCCAATCTGCCCTTCTCCTGAAAGAGAGAGCACCATCAGTGCGTGCTGGTTTGCAAACTGAAATTGCCAATAAAGTGCTCCTTTCTGTTTAGCCATCCTAGTGGTCTTTTGGACTACATAGTCATTCTTTAGCAGAACGATAATTACAGGGTAAGTTTTACTTTTCAGTATGTTCAAATCTGAACTAGTATATCGTAAGTGTTTACTATGCAATGAATATTGATTGACTTAACCAAAATTTACGATATACCTATGAAAAACAAAATTCTGTGTTTTTAAAAATATAAATTCACATAATTTTTCACTTGATCAAAAAACTACATCATCAAATCCATTAAATATACAAAGACTCTTAAGTTTACTTCCCTATTTGTTTTTAGAATATATGGTCTGTTAAATACTTAAAATGCTGACATTATGAAGAAAAAAACTAATATCAGAAATGAGCCAGCCTTTAGTTTGAATGACCAGGCTATGATTATGTCATGTCTATGTATTAAGCTTACTGTCCACTCTTTTATCTGAATTTTTCTAAGGCCTACAAGTCCTGTCCACTTGGCACACTGTTTTATCGCTAATATTCAGAGATCTTGTTTAATTCATATAAAAGGAACATAACAAAAGTATAGGAAGTGAAAGTATGCAATAAAGGGCCACCCCTTTTAAGCAAGAAAAGAACTGTCTGTAAGATTACAGTAATAGCAGCACATCTAATGACATGAACATGAAACTTTGTAATTAAGCTCACTTTTAGTTAGGGAAATTATTTTAGTTCACGGAAATGGCATTATAATAGAACTGTTGTCACTCTGTCTTCTCTGAAACATTAAGGCTGAATAAAAGACACTTTTAGAAAAATAATGGAGAAGTACATAATTCTTATAGGCTACTACTCTTGCTACATACAAAAATTATTCCTTTATATCATGTATCTGCTTTTGCGCAAAAACTCTCTGAACACACATGGATTCTACCAGCCATAATTGACCCAAATGGCTGCCACTAACATCGGGTTGCAGCCATGAGTTGTCAGTGATATCCAGGCAGGTTTGCTGTGCTCCAGAAAATAGAGGATTCAAACAGAGTTGTTAATAGTGGGGAAAGAAATAGACCCAGACTGTAACTTCTAGTTGTCTTTTGATATGGAATGTTGTCTTGGTATAACACGTTGTAAAAAGTAACTCCTAGGCATCCTTATTAAAGATACCTATCAAAGTTAAATAACTTGGACACTTCATTCATTGATTTGTAAATAAAAGATGATATCAAGACTTGGGAACATAATTTCAGAAAAGGTATTTTAACTTTATCAAGCTCAAAGTTTTGCATGAACTCACAGAAGTCACAAAAATAAGCTCTGAATCCTGAAAATTGATTTAAAAATAAATCAGATAACTTGTAAAAGCCTTTGGAGAGGGTACCCATAAATTCTCCCCTCGCTGCAACCAAGTTATGAGTCTCTTAGGGCTACAATATCCCTCATTTGAACAGCCACAGTTTGAGAACATGGACCTAGAATGGGGTACAGTAGACAAAAAGGAGTAAGTATCCACCCATATATTTACAGTACAGTTCCTTTGCAGAGGGAATAGAACCCTCCCTTTCATTAGAGTGTGTTTCAGACTTAACCTTTCTTTGGCCTCGGAATTATCTGGCTTGTTTTCCTCTGTAGTCAGGTTCTGAAATATCAAACACAGCTGTAGCCAAAGGAAGAGCTTGGTCAAAAAGCCCACCCAGAGATTCCATAATAAATGGAAATAAAACTAACACACATAGAATAAAGGTTTGCCTTGGTACCACTGACTCCCATGAGTTATTTGCATAGAGAATCAGAATAAAGCAATGAAATAAAACCAGAAAATAAGCTGGGGAAAGGACATTCTTTAGAGTCAAATGAGGAGCCAAGTATCATAAATTTCCTAGTGGCCCAGCTTCTAGAAGGTAAGAGATTGAGAAACACTGCTAAAGAATGTGGGGATTTTCATTTCCAGAAAACTCATGCACCTGTTGATGTATTTTCCAGGCCCTTGAATGATAGCAATTTATGAGGCTATTAGTACTAAGCCCAAGATTTATCAGATGTGCTGTTTGTCTTATGGCCAATATAACCTCATAAAATTTGGGTTGCACTGGGTTAAAATGGAGCATTCTGCTATTGGAGTTATTCAGAGCATTTAAATCGGTTAATCCTACAAGAATGGTGAATTTAGCCTGCCTATTAGAAAGAGACTTTAGGGATTCCTACCAGTTGCAGAGCCAGGCTGGTGGGGGCGGTCCATTGCTGGGTGGGGTAAAATGGAGGCTGCAGGGGAAGAGTGAGTCCTGGAGACCAGACGCTGTTTCTCTAATCCATCCATGCCCACCGCAGCCAGCTCAGCTTGGCGCACCGAGAGTGCACGTGTGTCCAAGAAGGGCTGTTGCCAAGAAAAGAGCACAGTAGAAAGAAACGTGAGACAAGGATTGAGGGAGACACTGAGAGCGACATGTCAACAAATTAAGTTCATCAGGTCAGAGACATAATAAACGGTGTGAAGGAAAAAGAAAAAAAAAATAGAGAAAGGGAGAGAAAAAACAAGATCCAGTCAATAAATCCATTCAACAGATGTTTTCACACTGACGGCCAGGGCCTGTCTGCCTGGCTGAGGAGGAGGTGATGGCAGGATGCCTGTCAGTTTGAACTGATTGAAAGAAACAGACCTTTCACCTCCAGAGAAACATTGACTTAGACTCATTTCCTATCCTGATACCAATGTTTTGAATGCAGCCTCAGAATCGCCGCACAAAGTTGAACAATTCAACTGCTCTCAAACTGTCCATGAGGCCTAATTCTGAAAATAATCTCCTGAATTTATTTCAATAATATTGTTAATGAAATTTATTGGAGCCTGTAAAAATTACCAATGAAATGGTTATAGCTTGACACCTTGCTGTTTTCCTATAATAGTAAGGAACAATGAGTCTTTTATGGCTTGTGTGGCATATCTCAATATTATAAAATTATTTTTGTTTGTATAGAGTATTAAACATATTCTCAGTGATTTAACAATGTTATTACTTCTTCATTCTTCTCAAGTTATCGAAGCAAAGAACCAGGGTTTGGAAGCTTCTGGAAGAGTTCATTTATTTCTCTGTCTTCAAGAAAGAATCTCTAAAACACAGATAGGCAGTCAATTTAATCATCAGTAGTCTATAGAGAGCTTTATGCCCCCAAAAAATCCTACTCAGTGAATACTTTCTCTTCATTACCAGGAAATTCTCTCTCTTCATTATCAGGAAATTCACAACCTTTATGAAGTTTTTGTTTGTCTTTCCTAATGGACTCAGAAAATAGCTAAACAGTGGTTCAAAACATGATCATCTCATGCCATGGACGAGAAAACTGATGCTCCAAAGATTAGCAACATCTTTTAAATAAAAGTCTACTTCTATAATTTTAGAAATGTGCATGCCCTTCTTCTTTGATCTCTCTGTCTACATTTATTCTTTCAAGACTTGATGTACCAGTCTGGGCAACTCTACAATCTACAAAAAATATAAAAATTTAGCCTGGCTTGGTGGCAACACTTGTAGTCCCAACTACTCAGGAGGCTGAGATGGGAGAATCATATGAGCTCAGAAGTTTGAGGTCACCATAAGTCATGAGGTGACCATGATTGCGCCCTACACTCCAACTGAGGCAACAGAGTGAGCCCCTGGCTCAAAAAAAAAAAAAAAAAAGACGATGCGGGCGTCATCTCTCCCTAGGAGGGCCTTTCTTTAACCTTCCTGCTAGGTTAGGTGCTCTTCTTCCACCCAACATGTGCCAACACATGTCATGCTCATCGTGTATTTCCAACACAAGGTTTGGTACATCCTAAGTGTACAAAATTGCTCACATGAGAAGCACAACTGTGATCACTGCATACTATGTGGTTTTATGTCATTGTGATTTTCTGTGTATATAATATGAATGCATGCTTTATATAAATGTATGAACTACAATTATAATTATATATCTTATATATCATGGGCATAGATTTCTGAATTTAGAAAAAAAATCATTTAAAATTAACTTTAAAATAGGTTATAATAAGGTATGTTTTGTCAATTCTGTTTTGCTCTGCAGAATAATCAGACCATCAGTCAATTGGAAGGCACTTGTGATGATTGGGATGATATGGTCAGGGATCTAGAGCTAGTTATAATCGTTTAAACACTTTACAAGAGTCTAACTCTTGAGTGTCTAATACTTGAGTGTCTAACTCCAGATTCTTGAATGTCTCATGTTCAATGACTTGAGGATACAGAAGTAAAATAGACATAGTCCCTGAATTTACCATCATAGGGAATACCAATATATAGTTACGATTTGGGGGATTTTCTGTCAGAAAAAAAGAAGCTTTTCTATATACAATCTAAAATGCACATGTACATATTTACCCCAATTTTTGTAATATCTATTGCTTCACCTTCTCCTACTGTAATTTCTTCAACTTCACATATAAGATCATGCAAAAGGCTCCTAACTGACCACCCTACCTCTAACATCCACCAGTCCTATTCTTTCCTGCAAAATTATCTTCTGCAATCCCCACAGTAAGTCAAAAGTTGATACATAAAGGCTCTGAAGGTCAGCCCAAGTTTGAGGAACTCCTTCAACCCGTCATTTGAGCTCTTCTTGATCTGAGGACAGTCTACATTTTCAGACTTGGATTATTTATTCCTTTTCTAGGTTCTAGTGAAACTAGTATCTACTACAACAAGCATCATTCCCAGGACTGCCTTATGACTTTCTTTTGCCCTGGACACTTTTATCTTTGTGGGCTCCAAAAAGCAATGCTATACTTTACATTTTAAGCCTAAATTGGCATGTATTGAATTTATTATTATATTTTCATATGATTATATTCATTTTTTTATATTAATTAAGAAATTACCATTTAGAGCATTTTGTGCCCCCTCTAACAGTGTCATGGATTCTAGGCACTATGTCTGCTGTGTCTAATGGATATGTGAACCTTGATCATTCTGGCTTCTACTAGGCTATCCTGTCTATATCACCACCCTACTCATGCTTATGAAGTTCTACATTCATACACATCCTTTAAGATCCACTTCAAATTTTAAATTTTAAATTTTTAAATGTGTTTTCCACTTCTATTACATTTCCATCACACTTTGTTTTTCTCTTTCTTTTTCCCTGCCACAGTCTTTCATATAACTATGTCTTGAGCTCATACCCTGTCACAGACACTTTGCTAGTGGTACTGGACCTTTCTTAAGCTTACTCGCTAGTGAAGAGACATACTAAACATAGTCAAGTATCCCACAACAATGGTTTGGTCAAGAATGGACCACTTATTTGAAGGTGGTCCCCTAAGAGTAAAATGGAGGTGAAATATTCCTATAACCTAGTGATGTAGCAGCCATTGTAATATGACAGCACAATGACTTTATTTTTTAAATAAATTGAGTTTTGTCTAAGTATACGGTGTTTATGAAATATACAGTAGTGTAGAGTAATGTTCTAGGGCTTTACATTCACTCATTACTCACTGATTCACCCAGAGAAACTTCTAGTCCTGCAAATTCCATTTGTGGTAAGTGTCCCACACAATTATACCTCATATTTGTCTTTATATCATTTTTTTAATTGTAAAGATGTTCAAATATGTTTAAATACACAAATACTTGTCATTGTATTATAATCGCCTACAGTATTCAGTATGGTGACCTGTTATACAGGGCAGTAGCCTAGGAGCATGGTTAGACCATACAGTCCAGGTGTGTAGTAAGCTGTACCACAGAGGTCTGTGTAAATACACCAAAGACATTTCTCAGAACTTTCTCTGTTGTTAAGTGACATATGACTATGTTTAAAAGTGTAATATAATTATAAATATAATGAGTGCTCTATAGAAAAATTCAGGGTATGATGAAAAACTGTTTTAAAAAAATAACTTTATCAAAAGGTTCTAGAAACTTCCATCTAATAAAGTGATATTTAATTTGAAATATAAAAGACAAATTGGAATTAATCAGGTGAAGGATTGGGGGGATGCTCTCTATACATTTTGCATGTGTTCACATGCATTGGGTATGTGTAGAAGGATCTTTCCTTGTGTAATATTGAAAGTTTTTTGAACCAAAACCTAGATATAACTCATCTGCTAACTTATTTTCTGCTGAATTTTATGTCTTTTTCTTATGCTTTCTAAAAGCTAAGTATTTCTGTGCATTAAGAATATGCAATAGATATTTGGTGGTTAAATTGCATTTTTTATTAATAACACAAACATGTTTTAAATGACTGGTGTTACTAAATGTTTTCTCTCTTTTTTAAATAGTGCATATTCTTGAGCTTGACAGAAACCCTGTAAGATAATGGAATAACAGTCTGCTAACTCACAAACATGATGTAAAGGTTACATCTTAATATAAAACTTCACAGTCTAGTAAGCAACATTCTACCTATCCAGTATCTACCAGCAGGAATATAGGTAAGAGACAAGTCATTACTTTTTTCAATAGTAGTAGTATTTATTACATGTAAGTGTTCAGTCAGTGTTGAGTAGGCAAAAGGCCACAGATCCTGTGCTGGGTTGTATAGACAGCAAAGTTAATTAAGTATGGTTCCTAATCTTGGGGTTGACACGTAAAATTTATTCACCTGCACCTTAACCCTAGTTAGTAAATTTTGTGAAGATATGAACTTTGCTTGTTACAGATTTCTATGCATATTATTTCTCATGAAGTTTTTCACTATAATCAGTGTTGTTAAATACATGTTTTTCAAGTAAAAACAAATGAATAAAAAGGAGTTGCATAATCACCATTAAGATCTCACTATAACAATAAGTTAAAACAAGAAAGATTATTGGAAGCAAACATGGCATAACAGAATCAAGAAATGGCTGAGAAAAAAATATGAGAAATAGAGTCCAGATAAAGCAATTACTAAAGGACAATATCCTGAAATTAGTTAATTTTGGAGCCAAAAGATAATGTGGGGAAAGTTCCAGTGATTTGAGGATTGTTTTTCCTTTGTACTTTTATGTGGTTTCCAAGCTTTCTGCATATCAACTACATTAAAACTTTAATTAAGAAAAATGATAAATGTTATTTAAACAAAAAAGTGGAATCTTTCAAGCACCTCATTAGGATAGATTCGGTACTATTGCACCTAAGAGCAGACGTTGGTCAAATATTTTTGAACCTTCTTTCAAAATAGTACTATTGAAGAAAGAAAAGTTTGTTCACTTTCAAAAAGAATCTACAGCAATGATGCAGTTTTACAAGTGAAGTATGGCTTCGAGTGAGTGTATGGGGAGAATTGTGACAATCTACTAAGCCACACATTTTTGTTGTGCACATTAGTCACCAAGTTATCTAAAATGCCAGGCCCCTTGAATTTCAGATAGGTATCCCTCCTCATCAATAAAATATATCCTTTTTGAGGTTGAAAACTGAGATTACATGTCTCTGTTGTAGCTGGGATTGATTGAAATATTTCACTAAACCTTTTTTTTTCTATTAGCAATTTTAATGAGATAGATTTTATCCATGACTACTTTTTGTACTTTAAGTATGAAAGTATGTTTCTTTCTTGCATTGCCAGAAAATTAAGATGTCAAACAGTATAGAGCCTATTGTCATTAAAAATTAACCACTCAAATTTGCATTTCATTTACTGAGCACTGTTAGAAAATGTGTCCTGTCCCCTTAAGTCAATAATTAACATGTTCCCCTCCAGAAAACATTTTAATTCAAATACCTTTTAAATATACTATATTGAGCCTATCTCATATACAGTACATACATTAGTCTTTCTTTGTTCAGGTGATTTAATTGGGTACTTTGTTTTGATGGGTTATTTTTTAGGACTATCATTCAGGGAAATACTCTCAGGCAACTGTTCCTTATATGGAGTGGTCTAAACATTTGTCTACTCCCACTGATAAAAGCTGCCAAATTACCTTCACAGAAGAGTCATTATGTACCTACTTTGTCAATTTCTCAATATCGCTTAATAAGACATCAATGCCTTTGTGGCCACAGTGTTTCTGAGTACCAGGGCGGGGGCACTGCTATCTATTTGAGAGTGAGGATAAATAGTTATGGAAGGTGTTTGTATGCCAAGCACAAGGTTCTCACTTAGACTGCAATATTTATTTGTGGGTGACTTGCTAATGGAAATTATAAAGTGGTAAAACCCCTGGGTTAAGGACATTTTGCAGTTTTTTCATTTTTTGTAATAACAGTGGTTTTTGTTTCTGTTTGTTTTTGTTTTCTTGTAGCTATTGCTCAGGGACATAATTTACCGCTCCTGGGTTTTTACTTTGTTCTGGAAGATTACATTTGCTTCTAAGTTATTCATGGGCTATAATTAAAATCATCATGTATCTTTAGCAAGAAAAAATAACAGAAATCATAATGCTTAGTTTTTAAAATAATCAAAATTATTAAAATAGTTTAATAAAAGATAAAACCACAGAGTAAAAGAAGAAAAGATCATGGGAAAAATAATTAGAAAAAAAAACTAGATTACCATTTAAAATTCCATGTCTAAAGCCACTTCTTTAAAGAACATGCCCCTCCTTGTTTTGGATTATTAGTAAATTAAATTATCTTTTTGGTTCACAATGTTTTGAATTTCAGAAGTCTTGCTTTTACAAAAAAATTAGAATTGTGGATATCCCTAGAGGTTATCTTATAAGATGCTAGGGACTGGTGGCAATTTACATATTTAAAGTCTTTGTATTATTCAGGATGGGTGTAGGCACATTGGTTAATTTTAGACTTTGTGAAATTAAACACACATGTTAATAATTTAAGAGTAGCTATTAAAGAAAGAAAAATAATGTGCATAACAGTAGATGGAAAAAAGCTTTAAAAGCAAAACTAAGAAACAATCTAAAAATAAATGGAAGAAAAATATAAATCACAAAATAAGATACTACAAAC
Organism: Carlito syrichta; assembly: GCF_000164805.1. NCBI lineage: Eukaryota > Metazoa > Chordata > Mammalia > Primates > Tarsiidae > Carlito > Carlito syrichta. Next base: position 260,290 of record NW_007245668.1, on the reverse strand, counting down.
AAATCACCACTAAGCACAGGTGATATGGACATACTCAATTTAGCAGCTCAGAGAGGAGGCAAACTGAATTTAAAAGTTTAAAGGTTATATTCTATGGCAGAGCAAGATTAAATTTAAAAGTTCTATGAAGAAATATAAGGAAAATACTAACACAATAAAAGAAAAAAATCTTTGTCGGACATATAAAAAGCAGACAAAATAGACTTTAGGAGAAAAAATATTATGGACCATAGAAGGGTACCAATAAAATAATACAATGTTCAACTAACACATAAAATTCTAAGCTTATAGATACCTAATTACTGATTAAACAACATATTAAAAACATAAATTGGCAGAACTATAAGGATAAACTAAAAAATTCACAACACAGAAGGGTTTATAAAAAAATGATTGAAGTTATGAAAGATTTAAATAATACAGTTCACTAGTTTGAAGACATACTGAATTTTGCAGTCAGTAAATATATTCTTTCAAGCACAGGTAAATAATTAGAAAATTGACAGCTACAATAAAGCAACTAACAACAAACTTTAAATAATTAATATCTACAATGGATTATTATTCAGATTTACAAAGGAAGAAAGTTCTGACACATGCTACAACATGGATGAACCTTGAACACATTATGGTAAGTGAAATAAACCAGTCACTAAATAAACAAATACTGTATGATTCTGCTTATATGAGTTACCTAGAGTTGTGAAATTCATAGAATGGAGGTTGTCAGGGGTCTGGGAGGAGGAGAGAAAGGGGAGAAAAGATTTCATAGGTTCAGAGTTTCAGTTAGGGAAGATTTTAATTGTCCCAGAGATGGATGATGATGATGACTGCACAAAAATGCTAATATGCTTAAAATCATTGAGTGTGCTTAAAAGTAATTAAAATAGTAAAGTTTATAGTACGTATATTTTACAAAAAAAGATCATACAAACCACATACAATGAGCACATTATAGTCAGACAAATCTAATATAAAAAATAGCCACACATTTGATAATTTTAGAACACACATCTAAAGAACTCAAATAACAAAACATTATAATATAAATAATTAAAATCAATGATAAAAAATAATGTATATTAAAACTTGAAAGATTCACTGTAATTTTAAGATATGTATATAATCTTAAATACATCGTTGGAAATGAGAAAGACCATATATTAATAAACCATGCATAAACTCATAAATTATAATGTTATATATATCTTCACAGAAATGTTCAAAATTAGTAAGGAGATCAAAATACTATTAAAAAGCTATGGATAAAATTTTAGAACAGTTTATTAAGGTTCATTAAAGTAGATCTAAGTAGATGAGAACATACATTGTATTCTGTGATAGAAAAATTCAGTATTGAAAAGATACCAGCTCTCTCCAAAGTAATCTATAATTTCTGGAATCTTTCAGCTTATTCTAAATTTTGTAAAAGAGAGCAGAGGCAGAGAATAGCCAAGATAATTTTGAAAATAAAAAACAATTTAGGGAGACAGAACCAACCAGATATTACTAAAAGCTAATTATTTAAGGCAATGAAGTATTAACATGATAATAGATTAACGGAATAGAATAGAATAGAGAGCCCAAAATCTGACCCGTGTATCCATGGAAACTAGATATGTAACAGAGATGATCTATAGGCTAGCAGGCAAACAAGGAATGTCAAAAAATGGGACAACTATTTGTCCATAGGAGAAAAATTAATTTGGATCCCCAACTGAATTGGAAATGGTTAAATGTAAAATGCATGATTTTTTTAAGTTATGAAAAATATGGAGTTTATTATTGTAAGCTTGGGAAAGGAAGGGAATTTAAATACTTTATCAAAAACCAGAAAACTACAAGCCAGAGACTGGGAGTAAACATTTGGAAAATATAACATAAAATAATGTTTAATGTCAATAATATATATATTATTACTAAAAATAAATCAAAAAATGAAAAAATATTATGAATAAGAATTACTCAGATAATGAAATATTTCAATAAGTGAAAAATATATGAATAGAAATAACCTCAATGATAATCAGGAAAATGAAAATGAAAATTATCATGAATGAACATCCCACGGTCATTGCCTTGCTTAAGCATTGGTCCCCCTCCCTACCTTGGGGAGGTGCACCTCCTCTCTCTAAATAAACTATATTTTCCAATGTAAAAAAAAAAAAACAAAAAACAGCAAAAAACTATCATGAGATACAATTTTATACCCATCACATTGATCAGAAATTGAAAAGTTTGACAGCATCAAGCATTAATGAAAATATAAAGCAAGAAAAACTCATAAACTGCTTGAAAAAGAGCTAATTGTTTTAATCACTTTAAAGCACAAGTCATTAAACATGGTGAATGAAAAAAGAATACATATAAAACTATCTTTGTTTTAAAAATTTTCAAATTGATATCACGTTACTTAACTTTAAGTGAATGTAATAAAACCAAAGAAATATATGACAAAAGAAGCAGCAAATTCAGAAGAGAAAAAATGGGAGAAACATGTAATAGGAAAGAGATATACAGGAAACTTCATTGTATCTGCAGTAGTTTATTTCTTTTTTCTTTTTTTTTTTTTTTTTTTGAGTTGGAGTCTCACTCTGTCGCCCAGCTCCCGGCCACCGCAGCCTCGACCTGCTGGGCTCCGGCGATCCTTCCGCCTCAGCCTTCCGAGTAGCCGGAATTACAGGCATGCACTACCACGCCCAGCTGATTTTTTTTGATTTATTGTAGAGATGAGGTCTCGCTGCCCAGGCGGGTCTCGAATCCGCAGGCTCAGGCAATCCACTCACCTCAACCTCCCAAAGGCGTGGGATTACAGGCTGAGCCACCAAGCCCGGCTAGTAGTTTATTTCTTAAGCTGGATGTATGAGTGTTCATTGTTGTAATCTTTATCAAGTTTTATGTATATGAATACATTCTAAATAAAATTTGTTGAATAAGCTTCTAAAAATAAAATTAATACTTATAATATGTTTGTTATATGCAAAAAATTATTATGATAATCAACATTTTTGTAAACAACTAGTTTTATTGAAAAGAGTATATTTTTGCAGAAGGAAACTTTTTTGTATTTCAGAAAATACAAAAAGAAAACATGAGTAAAAAAAAGAAAAAAGGTAAACATGAATGAGAAAAAAATAAAAACAAGTAGAAAATATGTTTTCCTACAAAGTTGAAGTATGTTAATTTACTTTTAGGGCATAGATTCATACGATATTCATTAATTTGTACCTACCATATAATAATTTTACTGGTAAATGAACACAGTAACATGTACAATTAAGTAAATTTTGTCTTTAGAATTTCAACATATTATCATTAAATTCATCTCAGTGAGTAAACTATTACTATCCTAAAGGTACTGAGAAATTAATGTAGAAGATTATAAATTGGAATCTTAAAATTAGAATTTGGAACAGAGGAATAAAACAAATTAAAATGTGAAAACTCTAAGAAAATAACTCTACCAAATAGATACAAAACAATCTGTTGGGGGTGCAGAAAAAAATAGCAGAGCTTCTTATAATTAATTTTTGAATACAAACACAAAAAAGCAAAAAAAATGACACTATTAATATCTGATATATAGAGAGACACTAGCATTTATTATACCCAGATCCTGCATCAAGTGTCACATGCACAAACTCTGTGGAGATATCCGTAAAAGAAGGAAAGGAGTCCGATGTCAAAACTTACTACAGGGTACAATAATTAAAACAGTGTGGTTCTTGCATAAGGATACAAATGTAGGTCAATGGAATCGAATTGAGATTCCAGAAATAAACCCTTATTTATTATGATCAATTGAATTTCAACAAATGCCATGACAATTCAATGGGGCAAATATTTTTAAAAATTCTTTCTGAATCTTCTTGCACATAAGACAAAAAGCAAAAGTGACAAAAACTAGATAAATTAGACTTCATCTAATTGTGTTTTAAAGGACACCATCAAGTAAGTGAAAAGATAATTTATAAGTTGGAGAAAATATTTGCAAATAACATATCTGATAAGAGATTTGTATCCAGAATATAGAAAGAATTCTTACAACTGAATAATCAATAATAAAAAGGAAAACTCAATTTAAAACTGGGCAACATTTCTGCATAGACATTTTCCTACAAAAGATAAGTACCTGAAAGGATTCTCAACATCATTAGCTATCAGGGATCTGTAATTCCAAACTACAGTGAGGTACGTTTTCACACCAACAGGAATTGTTTATTATAAAAAGGACAGATAAAAAATGAGCGTTAGGGAGGCTGTGGAGAAACTGGAACTTTCATACATTGCTGGTGAGAATGCAAAATGCCATAGCCGCTTTGGCAAACAGTTTGTGGTTCCTCAAAAAATTAAACATAAACTGAATATATGACCCAGAAAGTTTAGTAATATGTGCAAACTTTAGAAAAATGAAAATATATTTCCATGCAAAAATTTGTGTGTGTATGTTCATAGCAGCCTTATTCATGATAGCTCGAAGTATGAACCACTCAAATGTTAATCAATTGATAAATGGAAAAATAAAATATGGTATATTCACAAAATGGAATATGATCTAGCCATAAAAAAAGAATGAAGCACTGATACATACTGCAACATGGATAAACCTTGAAAACATGCTAAATAAATAACAGTCATGACAGACCACATATCATACAATTCCACTTACATAAAATGCGCATAGTAAATACATTTATAGAGACAAAAAGTAGATTAGTCGTTGACTGGGTTGTGAGAGATTAAAATTACTACTAATCGGTACAGAGTTTCTTCTAGGGGCGATGAAAATGTTTTAAATACACTGTGGGGATAATTGCACAATTCTGTGACTATATTCAACCTCATTAAATTGCACACAGAAAGGAGTGAACTATATGGTGTATGTGAATTATATCTTAATACATTTGCTTAAAAATAACATTATTCATTGTAGTACAAAAAATTTCTATCTCACTAACTTAAAGTAAAACCAATTGTAAAATAACGTTTATTTCATTTTTTTCTTATCATAAATTCTATTTTTGTGCATGTTTTGCAACATATATAATACATTGATGTAATGTACATTTGTACCTATAATTTGTAAATGTACACTTTTATGTGTTTGTATAATTATACAATTATATATGGACATGTGAAAATATTGTTATTGTTTGTGATTAAAAAATTATAAACCAATGCATAAGAGTTGGAGGGTGAAGTGGTCCTTTTGCTTTAAGTAAAAATTTGACAAGCTAAAGGGTGTCTTTAACAAACATGTAGCCTGTTGATTATTCTTCCTCTCCCCAGCAGAACACAACATTTCTGAATTCTAATATGCAAGGGGAAGATGCATTAGCAGGTTTGTGCTCACCAGCAACAGAATGTGCTCACTATTTTTCCACCAACCTCACTTCCCATGCCAACTAGTGGGCCCTGGTAACAGAGATGAGACTCACAGTAGATGAAGTACCGCCCCCAAGTAGTCATTGGTTGCTTCCTGTGAGGGAAAGTCACTTCCATCTTCTCAGGGTCTTCTCATTCCAAACACGAGTCTTTGGCGAATTTTTCATGCCAAATAAAATAACTTTAAAAACACCAAGGAGAAGTACAACTGTGCCTATCGAATATTATTGTTTTCAAAACATGAAGAGTTCATAAACAACAATTTAACTCAGAAGGCAAAGTTATGGGTAGCTGAATACTACAAAGCTTTCAGCTAAAGTACCACTAGCAGAAGCAGAGGGAATTGGATTCAAGAGTAACCAATGTTTATATACTGCACAGTGGGAGAGTGTGTGTGTTTAGATAACCCATGTTTCTGGCTGGAGGTTTAGGGGTTTGTGGCAGTGGTGCCACGGACCTACCTATGTGAAGCTCCATCTATTTAATGACACTGTTTCTCAACTGGGTAGAATATTGGTAAGAGTGACAGCCTCTACATAGAGTATTCAAACACCTTTCGGCACATCTGTAAATATTCTCCGTTATTTGAGGAAATTTATTACTAACTTAGGGGAAAATAAATTACTAATTTGATGGTGCTATGCATTGATATCTGTGACAAGCTGGTTGCTTTAGAAATGTATAAGAGTCAGCCACTTCGGAGCACTCTTGGAAAATCACCACTTTAAACCAATGGGAATTTCCCTGCACTGTAGAGTACAAAAGAAACCACATTCAAAAAAACAAAGAAACAGAAAAAGAAACCACACTGAAGTTTTGAAATAAATAACTAGTACATAATGAGTAACTTCTTTCACAATAGAAAAGTAAAGAAGACTAGTTATATTTTTGTTTCTTCATTTGCTTTTCAGCTTTTGCATTTTAAAAATTGCCTGTAGAAAAAAATGTTCAAGAGAGCAGATTGAAATTATTTTAATAACAGGACGGCCCAGAGGAAGATGAAATTGTACAATGGCCTAGATTAGCATCCTCTGTTTGGTTGGTAGCCAATGGACAGTCCAGGATGAACTATAGTGTCTGGTCTAGAAATAATAGCCTGAAGATAAAAGAGGGAAAAAAGAAGTTTTGTTTGAATATGATGAATCTCTTGAGCATTTTCCTTTATTCCTTCCCTTTGATAAAACAAATCATAACAAGAGATATGACAAGTAATATAAATCATTGCTATTTAAGACACATAAATTGGATGGATTTATCTTGAATAGATGTTCTCAGTCTAGGATCCATAAAATAATTCTAGTGGATGTAAACTCCTGAAATTTTGTACAAAATTGTATGAGAATGTGCATCTGTGAATTTTTCCAAAGACACAGTCTACAACTTTCATCACAGGGGTCATTAATTAAAAAATAAAAATATAAAGCACAACTCTAAGGGAAAATGGAGTAAGTGGCCATAATATAATTCAACTAACTACAACTTTTAAGTTTCTCTTTTGATATACTAATTTTAGCATTGACAGTATGCCATGAATAGATTTTTTAAGCCTATGGACTCAGATACATCACAAGTTGGGTTAAGTAAGTAGGGCCTTAATTCTTTATACCCTTTCAGCCCAAGAAAGCATCTTACTAAACCTAATTTCAAGAGAATCACCTATATTGCATCAGTGGTGTCTAGATCCAATTACCTGTGACCAAATCACTAAATATATCAAAACCAAGAAAATATTTGACATGGTCTCTATGTTACAAAGTTACACTTTCTCCCATAGCATGCATGTGGCATGGGTCAAAATCAAGACCTTTCAAATTTCTTACAGCTAACAGAGAGAAAGAGAGAGATAAATAAAGGATATGAATAGATACTTCTCAAAAGAAGACATACAAGCAGCCAACAGATACATGAAAAAATGCTCAGCCTCACTAGTCATCAAAGAAATGCAAATTAAAACCACACTGAGATACCACCTAACTCTAGTCAGGATGGCCATCATCAATAACTCAAAAAACAACAGATGCTGGAGAGGATGCTACAAAAAGGGAATACTTCTACACTGTTGGTGGGAATGTAAACTAATACAATGTCTGTGGAAAACACTTTGGTGATTCCTAAAAGATCTAAAAATTAATCTTCCATATGACCCTGCAATCCCCCTACTAGGAATATAATTGGAAAAACTCAAATCACTCTATAAAAAAGATACCTGTACATGTATGCTTATTGCAGCATTGTTCACAATAGCAAAAACATGGAACCAACCGTGCTGCCCCTCAAAAGAGGCCTGGATTTAAAAAAAAAAAAAACCTGTCATATATACATGATGGAATATTATGCAGTCATAAAGAGGGACAAAAATTATGAACTTTGCAGCAACTTGGATGGATGTAGAATCCATAATACTGGGTGACCTATCACAGAAACAAAGAACGGAGTACCACATGTTCTCACTTTTAAGTGGACCTTGAACAATTATCGTAATTTGGTAAGAAAAGGTTTGGCAGTAGTGGGAAACTGCCAGGGGAGGATGGGGACGGGATTGGTAGTAGTGGGAATCTGCTGGGGGAGGGAGGGACACCTCATCAACAAGGGTACATGCATAATGAACATTTGCATACCTAACCCTGAATTGTATCCCACATCTTTAAAATTAAAAAAGAAATAAAAGAGAATATTGTTTAACTTATATTTATTTTGGCATTTGATTACAGGCATCCTCTTAAAAAGAGGACACTTTTCTCTTAAAATAGATAAGCAAGGAAGTACACAACTCAACCCATAGCGTGTATAAAAACATCTTAAGTAGAACAAATACTTGTCACTGTATGTCGGAGTTGAAAATTGCTGTTTTCTCTACCACTAGACCTTTAACAATAATACTATGGTCCATTTGCTAAAATGAATGTAAGACAATATATCTCAAAACACTTTGTGTAATTTTTGAAAAGAATGTCTTGTAAAAATATTTCTTCAAACTTAAAAATGAATATCACATATAAGGCACTGGTAATTTAAAGCACTTCTGTAATTACTTATTGACTTTGCTAGAATTAATTTATTCATGCATCCAGTATATTAAAGAGCCTATAGGTCTTAGGCTCTGTGTTAGAAACTAGAAGATACAATGGTAAACAACACAAATACAGTCCTTCTTCTGTGGAATTTATAATCTAGTGAAGGTGACAAGTATTCATCAAAGTTTCACACAATAAATATAAAGGAGCAATGAGGGTAAGAGCCATGAAGGGGTAGTACAGCATCCTAAATTAAGAACAGTCAAGAAAAGTTTCTGAAAAAGTGATATTTGAGCCAGAAGATGAAGGATGAGAAGAACTTAAGTTTAAGAGAGGAATAAGAATGTTCCATCTAGTAAGAACATGGTGAGGGGGAGATTGTACCAAGGTAGGGCGCCGGGTCAATACCACAGAGCAGGTGCAGTTAGCATAGCTATTTGTAAAGAAGTGGGGCTGCTGGTTCAAAGAGAAACTGAAGAATTAGATGGGAAGAGACTATGCAGCACTTACATCCCATCAAAAGAGGTTGAATCTCAATTCTAAGAGTAATGGCATCAATGAAAAGTTTTAGCTTTCAGGATGGGGTTTAGAAATTGAGTATTTAGTGAGGCTGAGACGACCAGATCTGTATTTTGAAATGATGGTTCCAGCGAAATGATAATTCGTATTTTGTGTGAATAACTTAATCTTCGTGGACATTCCTAATGAAATTAAATAACATTGTTAAAAAGCACATGAGATTCAGAAAAAAATAAACAAATAAACACAGACTGGGTTTGTGTTGCAGCCCTACCGGTTTACGAATGTGTAAATTAGAGAATGTTTATGAAAACTCTCTGAACAGCTCTATAAAATGAAGAAATAATGTGTATCTACCACATACTATTCTTTAAGAATAAGTGGTTTATCTGCAAGATAACTAAACTAGACATGATTGTTATTTAAACTTGAATGATATTATACATGTCTCCACATTGGACAAGGAAACTAATTAATAACAAAGTAACATTATTATTATTGATTTATTTTTAAAAATTCAGATTGACTCTGCCATAGAAAAATACATTATGACAAGCTGCAGGTTTACAATCATGCCTTTTACTGTGGCAATTTCTACCTTTTTTCTGGTCTTTATGACTAATGCCACAGTTCTAGATGTTGTTTAACAGCCTTTGTCCAGTTCAGTAACCACGTAATACAGCGAGTGCTTCTTGGTTTTCATGCTCTTTTAGCTCCTTATCCAGAATTATGCATGTATTTTATTATGCATCTCTTACATATACCTTATTATATCTTATTGAGATCTTTATATTCATAAATCTTCTTATCTATGCCCTGCATACTTATAAGGATGACAAGACAAAACTTTCTAACTCTGTTGAGATGGTTTTATTGCTTTTAAATACATTTTAATTGACAAATTAGAATTGTGTATTTATTTGTGGTATACAACATGATGTTCTGGTCTACATATACATTGTGGAATGACTAAACCAAGCTAATTAACATATGCATTACTCACATATTACTGTATCTCTATTCTTATGTATCTACTAATAATTAGTTTCTGAAATAGTCATATTTAGCCTCATGGGCCAATAATTCTTAGCCACTCAGCTATGAAGCTTATTACCAAACTATTATCCTAACAACACTATTTAAATTAATAACTTGGCCCTCAGTGACCAGTGATGTGCAGATTCTGCTAAGTGGTTTCACTAGCTGCCATAATTGTCACATCTATCAAGTCAACTTCCTTTATTACACTAACTTCTCAGAAATGCTTTTAGTGATTAAAAATGGGCATATTAGATTCTTCAGTACTATCACAATTTGCATTGCTTTCGTGTCAAGTTAGATTAACTTCCACTGCCTGATTTTAGCTAATCTCATCAAATGGAACAAACAAAGAACAAACAGATAATATAATATTATTAGACAAGGCTTAACAATTTAGTTTAAGGTCTTGTCTGGTATTATTTGGGTTTAGTATAATAGATTCAGATCTAAATAGAATCAATAGAAACAAAGTGAATCACACTAAAATAATTCCTGGCTTACATGAATAAACTCTTCAATTTAAAAGTTATTTCATCTCCCTGAAAATAAAATCATATTATTATGCACATGTTTTTATTATGATTTGTAAAGTATCAAATATTGCTACTGAAAATTACATTATACTTATAAGCTGAATATAAGCAATAAGCATAATAAGATATTAAAGTGGTTATACTCAATTATTAGCACACTTTATTTGATTTGTAAATTACCAGTGAATCTACCTTATCTAGTGTTTACTGCTGTTATTTTTCATCTGCTACAATCTTCAGCAAGATAATAATTTTTTTTATAACTTGAGCAAAGGGTAAAATGGTTTTTATCGTTCTTAGACAGTAAGTAAGCTTGGTACCAGTTATACTTGGATTTTAAACCATACTTTTAGTAACTAGTAGCTATTTCTAAATTGACACAGAAATAGCATTATTGTAAATTTGCAAAATAGGCGACTATAGCATTCTACAATAGCTCTATGGGTTCCTATTTGCCTGTCTTACAATGGCTCCACATGCTAGAACCCATTTCTTCTCTAGAACATGGGATTTGAAGGAAGGTTTGTGTAGGAAGTTGTTGCAACTGATGAAGAAGAAGAAAGAACTGAAAGTGTCTAGTTAATGAAAAACCTTTTAAATCCTCTTTGGGGATTTAACTTCTCCTGATGACAATGAAGAGTCATTGACATATTCTAAGGAGTGGAAGAGCATTATTATGTTTGCATTGAAGAAGAATTTAGGGTGCCTTAGTTTAGCTGAATTGGGATTCAGAGACTGACTGTGGGCAAGTCTGATGAGCCATGACCAGTGGGGCCAGTGGATGAGCCACGTTCCTTTCATCCTGCCCACCTGCCCTCTATATCCACGGAGCATTTGCATGGATTGATGTATGATTTGTGTTTGTTCAGTCAATTGTTTTTGCTGAAGAAAAAGGGAGGATTTCTGGTGAGAAATGAGAGAAGACATGAGAAAAAATGGGGAATGGAGAGCAGCAAGTAGGTCTGTCCTCCACTGAGCCTCACTGAACAGTTGTCTTAGCCCCCAAGAGACCAGCTCTCTAGGCGAAAGTGCTGTTTTTATAGGAGATTTACGGCACAATCACTATACTTTTTGGGCTTCTTGTGGCAAAATGAAACAGCTTGAAAGAGGGCATTATTTTCATTCCTGACAGAAAACATCATTGAGGATTTAAGGGAAAGAAGTGTCGGTTGGCACTCTGAGGACTGCAGAACTTTGAGAGCATGAAGGCAGCACCCCAACTGTGGGAAGTGGTGGTGGGCATGACAGACCACAGCAAGGGTTAACGGCTCCCAAGTGAGTGCAGACTCATTCCTGAACACATGCAAGACTCCCTCAAGAAATACCCAGAAGCACCTGAGAGGTCATGATATGGTGTTAGTGACAGCACAAGATTGGTAATCAAAACTAACATGAATTTATTTGTAATCACCAACCTACCACTTGACTTGTAAATAAACCTCGGCATTCAGACTGCCAGAGACAGGCAGTAGACCACAGTAATTTAGTTGACAGTAGCCAGAACCGAGAAGATGAACCCATGAGATATTTAGAAGACAGAATCAGTGTGGTTTGATGAATTGGTAAAGTCTTCCCTCTACATGGGAGCAATGAGGAAAAATGATGATAACAGGCAAGAAGTTACTCAATTTATTGAAGCTTCAGTTGTCCCATTTTTCGAATTTCTAATTTTTGAATAACAATAGTATCTATTGCATGGAGATTTTTGTCAAAATTAAATGAGATGATCCACTGAAAATATTTAGTACAACACTAGGCACATTCTAGGCCCTCAGACTTACCAACAATTACTATTATGCCTACTGAGAATATTCACATTATAAGTAAGTCAAATTGATAATCTTAGAGTCTCACTGGTATGCACATTTGAATGTATTGTATCATTAATATCATTTGTGATTGTTAGTTTAAAGTTTATATTTATGTATGTGTATAAATATACATGTGTATATACATATTTACAATTGGTTAGTCTTTATCCTTGAATAGTAAATTAATAAAATGTGCTTCATCAACTTTTTCTTTATTCCATGTGATCTTTGTTGTTATTTAAATCAAATGGTGTTTCTTGTTAGATGCATAGCAAATCCATTATCACCTTGCTTAGTTTATCAAAGAGCATTTGATATACTTTCAGTTCCTTTATTTGAAGACCAGTCTTCTGTTAGATGAACAGATGTATTAACATAGACATTATCGCCAATATGCTGAATGGTGATGAGCTAATATTCTGACTATTTAATCTTCTCCGGGCTTTGATTATGCATAATTTTTTTTACCATAAAAATATTCTTAAGTTGTGGGATGGGGTGAGACATAGAATCACCAAGCAAGAAAGATGCTTTCCAAGAAAGATCTTAGGAAAATCCTTTATGCGTATTTGTATATATACATATATGTGCATATTTGTGTTTATATCTGTGCATGTGTGTATGAGTGATACAAGCATGTAAAAATAATGGTTTTGAAGTAAAATAAACTTGCATTCAAGATTTTGAATAAACAGATATAAAAGTAACGTAAGATGAAACATTAACAAATTGCGTTTGCAAATATTTCAACACCTTCTTTGACATTTCTCTGGGGACACCTCAGAGGCTAGGAAAGCCATGTCAAAATCTTGACTTTAGTTCTTAAGTAGGAAGGAGTTAGGCATAGAATCACAAGGCATGCAAGGTGTTCTATTTTAGGAAAATTATTTAAAGTCCCTCATTTGATTCTAAACCTGTATGGGAGAAGAGGGTGTCTGTATTTTTCACTATTGATCACAGATGCATGAATATTGTAATGCTCAATCGATATTTGTTGAAAGTGAATTAAACTATATTATTTCGGATTCCCAAAACTCTGAGATATGTTTTTAGAGTTTACTCTAGTTCTTAAAAAATACTTGTTAAATAGATATAACTTAACCCATTTTGCCAAAGATAAAATTAAACTTTCTAATGTGAAAGTGACTTGTTAAGATAGAGAGAAATTAAATATCTGGAACTGAAACAAGGCCTAGCATTCTTTTTATTTGCTTGGGAGTCTATTTTAACACTTATGCTATTTTTTAAATAATATTTCAAGTCATATATATGTAATTTTTATCTATAAATATGTATATATATATGTGTGCACTTGTGTGTGGGGGTGTGGGAACTGGGGGAGAGAGAGAGACAGAGAAAGAGTGAGATTGAGAGAGAGAGAGAAAGAGAGAGAGAGAGAGAGGAGAGAGGAGAAAGGAGAGAACATAATTTAATCTACATGGATTTTGCTTGTTTTTGTGAGTTTCTATGTACCACATATAACTGGAAGCTGTGTTTTTGCCTGTCCTGTGTCCATACTAACTTGAGAGTCCTAGAGACCCACCTCACAAGACTTCTCACCTCCTTTGAGACCTCTTTGTTCCCTAGTATTTTACCTTCCAATGCCCTATCTGTAGCTTAAACCTCTCATCACTAAAGTTCTCTCACTCCCTGTCTCCCGTTACTTCAGCTCGTGGAAATGCATGTGGCCCACATTCCCTTCAGCCTTCTTCTGACTTTATTTTCGTCCCTTTCCAGCATAAACTCCACTGCTTATCACTCCAGGCACTCAAAATAATAATGTTTCTGCAGGGCCTTATGTATAAGGCCCTGTGGTCAGTCTCATTTCTGCAAAATCTGTCATGTTATAGACAGAATCACTATTTATTTTATCTATTTTTAAAAGAATGGGGAAGTGTACAGTTAGATAAGGTCATATAGATACACAAATAGGTGCCCTTCGTTAAAAATCCAATCTTCAGTCTCAGCAGGCCTCTCAAGGCAGTGGAGCCATTGATGTGTCCCTAGTCCCCTTCCTCTCTTTTCTCCTTAGCAGCCCTTACAAATCCTCATCATTCTCTGTAAACCCTTGACCCCACTCAGTAAATGACCCCACCTTCTCCTTCACAAAGGAAACAGGGGCCAGCAGACAGCAACTCCCTCAACTTCCTGTCCCCTCCTCTACACTCTTATCAGCACCCACATCCATTCTTACCTCTTTTCCTCATTTTTCAGTTGAAGCAACGTCTCTCCTCTTAGCCAAGACTAATCCCACCACCTGTGATCTGGATTCTATCCCTTCCCGCTCCCTCAGGGACGTGCTCCATCAATCATTTGTGCTTCTGTATCTTCAGTCTCTCAGCGTGTACTGGCTGTCTCCCCTCAATGTACAAAAGTGCTCTCATTGCTTCCAACTCAAATAAAGACACACAGGTGCACGCGCGCGCACACACACACACACACACACACACACACACACACACACACACACACTCTCTCTCTCTCCCTTCCCCTCCTTTGCTCCCCTCAAGTTGCTGTCAAAACTTTCTCTGTTCTTTCTCAGCTAAGCTTTTTTTTTTTAAAGGTTTCTTCTATTTTTAAAAGTAATACATGCCCACTTTATAACTTTTGGAGGTTAATTTGCAAAGAATAAAAAATAATAATTGCCAATAATATCTATCACACATGGATGGCAACTGTTAATATTTAATATTTTGATTTTTTTTAGTTTTGTTTTTCTCTGCTTATAAAAAATATCGGGCATCATACTGCATACCAGTTGGCATCTTGCTTTTTTCATGTCCTGTGATCATTTTTCCATAGCCTTAAATGCTCCTCACAAACATATCTGTTCATGGTTGTGTATTATTGCATTATATTTATAGCAATTTCAATGCCGGCTTGATTTGACTCTTTTCAATATTTCAGTTCTATAAATAATCTTAAACATCCTTTCTGAAGACAAATCCTTGTTTCTTTTCTCCTCCCATTTACTTGTCTATCTAGAATAATCTATCCTCCATCCCTTGCAAAAGCTCCATCACTTGAGATTTCTCTCATTAAAGTCACCAATGACTTCCTTACTAATGCTCAAGTTGCTTTTCTGTGTTTATGTCACTTAGCTTCTCTGAGGTACATAACATTGTTTGCTATTCTCTCCTTCTTGAAACAATCTTCTCAGGTGTCCTGTCCTCTCACCACTTCCCATCCTTCTAGTTCCTCCTTATCTCCTCTGCAGGCTATTCATCTTGGACTTCCCTTTGACAGCTGGTTCCCTGGAGCTCCACCCTAGCCTTTGGTTCCATTTCCACACTCCCCTGGGAGTAGTCAATGCCTCATCCTTCCCTCATGTGCTGCTGTCCTGCATACTCAGCCTCCACTGTCTCCCCAGGTGAGCCTCCTCTTCCTCTCAGTCACACACTCAGAGTACTTTTTCCTTTCTTACGCTTACATGGCATCCTCTACTTAACTCTATGAAGGCATACTTCACTTTCCATTACACTGTTAGCTGACTTGCCTTTCTCTTTCCAGGTTTTCTGGAACTTGGCACTGTTGGCATTCTAAGTCAGATAATTCTTGGTTGTGGGCTCTGTGCTATGTATTTTAGGTCGTTTAGCAGCATCCCTCATGGCTACTCACTAGACACCAGTAGCAACCCACCCCAACTGTGAACATCAACAATATCTCTGGGTATTGTGAAATGTACCTTGAGGACAAAATCTTCACAGGCTGAGAACTACTGTGCTAAACTGTGAGCTTTGCCAGGGCAGGACCTGAATGTTCATTACTTTTTGCCCAGCATCCTGTCCAGTGTCTAGCGCATAAATGATATCAAATAAAGAGATGGGCCAAATACAAGATATAGTTGAAGACAAAAGTTAAAATTAGTAGCAACATCATGTTGCTTTATGAAAGCCTTCAATGAATATTGTCAATCATTAGGCAAATATATTACTAACAAATTTTTTTGATCCATAGTGGTATTAAGGATCAAGGAGTTCTCAACCTCAGGGAGCTTAAAATTTTGCAGAAAAGAAATGAGACAGACAAGCAATCAGCATGCATATGTACGGAAACTTGATTATGCAAATGAAGTGTTTAGGTTTGCTATGATAATTTTATTGCTGCTCAGAGAAAGCAAAAAAAGAAAAACTTTCAAAGGAGATAGAAATTTTACCAGATGTAAACAAAAGACCAGGTTGGCATGAGGGCAAAAAGGATGGGGTGTTTTCCAGTCACGTGGGACAGGTGGGGAAAATGTTTCAAATCTATGGGTCAATATCTAGTTCTCCAAGGACACAAGACTTTCCAGACATCAATAAAAATACTCCTTTTTACTACAGGATTAATATAGCTACTGAGTGTATGTTCATGTTTTGCTCCAATAAAATCCATCATAATAGCTAGGGGCTTAAAACTTTTAAAATTAATTCAATTCCATTAAAAAGCATGGGTATATGCATTCGGTTAATCATAGGAATAACAAATGCAGACCCATTTCAATGAATAGATGTGAGCAAATAGGTAGAGCCATGCCCCATACTCTATCTCCATGTGTGGGGTAAGGTGGGGGGAATTTTTCACCACAGGAGACATTTGACAAAGTCTAGAGACATTTTTCATTATCCCAACTTGTGAGGTGGGGGCAGGGGTACTATGGGCATCTAGTAGACAGGAGTTAGAGATGCTACAATGCACTGGAGAGCTCCAACAATACAGAATTAATGGGCTGACATTTTGGAATGTCAATAGTGCTGAGGCTGGAAAACTCTGCTCTATCCGCTGTTTATTTTAGATCCACAATAAGAGTGTTAAAAAAAAGTCAGAAGTCCTGTAGTTAAATGAATCAATCAATCTGCACTTAATGTCTTTAAACACAGGATAATATAAGTAGTAAAAACATAAGCATATATTGCTAAAAATAATTGTATTTGTTTCTTTTTATTTTTATTGTGACTATTAGAAAATTTAAAATCATATATGTGGCTCACATTATATTTCTGTTGGACAATGCTGATCTGGACTATTCATATCAATAAAACAAAATACTCCTTGTGCTATAAAATGTTGAAATTCCCTTTTTAGCCAATGGCAATTGATATTTTCCTTCTCTTTCTCTTTTAATTTATTATACTGGAATTTAGTATTTAACTTCTAGTGATAGACTACATGGCCTTTTAAAAAATTTATTATCAAGTTTCTGTCTATGAAGAACATCCCTCTCCTGCTGCTCAGATGTTGAAAGTCAAATTTAGTTTTTCATCAGGTATTGAAATCACCAGTATTTTAAAACTTTGAACAAATTCTTGATGTTATCCTTTTCCAAATCCTATGTTTGGTCAATATTTGAAGTACTAAAAGGAGTAGAATATCAAGTTCGAAGCAAATGAGAATGTCATATGAGAATGTACAAGGATATGACTGTCAATGACAATGTGTAAGTCATTTGAGGAGATTCCAGACATACAAATTCAGTTAAGTACTTAGAATCACTTCTTAAGATTTTTTGGAGTAAAAATGGATTGCAATAGGGCTTTATGTAGTACATAGAAGAATGTTGAAACTTGAGGTCACAAAAAGTAAGAAAGAACGCACAGTACATCCAATATTTTAACCAAAAATGTCTCAAATCCTCCGAAGTCAACAAGTCTTAGAGGAAGAAGTGTGAGAACAAATGCAGAGACAGCATATGAGCTGTGCTTGGTGACACTAAGATGCCATTTTTCTGTGTGTGATAGGTTACATCTAGCCAAGACTAGATGTTTGCAGGCAGGCCAGGCAGAGTATTGAGGTGTCACTAGGTCCTAACAACAGCAAGGACATTCTTGGGCCCTCAAGAGCTCTAACAGATGAGAATTGCATGATTGTAGCAGGGTGTGCTTCTTGTTTTGAAGAACTGTTTTGATATTGTTTTTCTCCAAGTCACCCTCCTCCTCCAGTCCAGGAGTGGCAAGGATGGCCCATTAGTCAAGGCAGGACAAGGCCAGCACTTGTCCTAAGATCTTGTTGTGGGAATATGCAAAAGGAAGTGGCTAAAATTAGTAATGGACTGAATGTGTGCCTGTGTTGTGCAGAAAAAGGAGAAAATAGAGAAGCAACCTCACATCACACTTGCATTGTTCTGCCTCGAAAAAGAAGTAGGAATGCAACACTGCCCAGGGCACAAGGAGGGGTGAGGGGAGGTGGGGGCGGGGAGGTAAGGAGAGGAACCTGGGAGGAAAGGAGGAAATATCACAATTTTTTCCCTTTTCTTTTCAGATTTGCCCCCAATTTCTCTCCATCGCTTGCTCCTCAACTCTTCCAATTTGAAATCCTTCATAAATATACTAGAATAATTTATGCATGAGTTCTCTATGTCTATATAAAAAGAATATTAAAAAGATGGGATAGGAAATGTGCTTCTATGTAGAAAAGAGATTCAGACAGAGAAATGTAAGCTAGATTTGCTCTAACATATCTGTCTTCTTAAGGGTGAGTTATTAACTTGAACAATTGAAAATCCAGCAAGGAGTGTTTACCCTTATTGCTACTTTTGATGTGTTTTATTTAATTTTAAAAACTAATTATTTGGGGTCAACCCCTTCGGTTCCCCTCCCACTATGGGACTTTTTCTGTCCTCTTAATAAATCCTGCTTTAAAAATAATTAATTATTTGGGGAAACTGTGATTTCAGATATATTAATATCCATAGCAATTTTGTGGAAACAGTCAAGGTTATTACTGCATTACCTCTTGCAAAATACCATAATTTTGTTAATTTTTTGGTTTCCTCTGAGCTTCTATTCAGAATGAAACTTTTCAAGTGTTGTTTTATACAGAATAAATATTAGAAAATAAAAGTTGTGTTTCTTAAGGAAAAAATATACTATGTACTCAGAGAATATGTTTTCTTGGATTAAATTCGGAGAATTTAGAAGAGGTTATTGAAACAGATGCTATTTACTATAGGATATTTAATATTTTCTTGACTTCTTATAGTATTTGTTATTCAAATGGAATAAGTTTAGGATTCACTTAGTAGGTGTGGGTTTCAAAATATGTAATTTTCATTCAAATGGGAAAAGTCTAGGACTCCTATGGGAGTTGAGGATTTGAAAGATGTAACCTTTCTTCCCTCTTGTAGTAGAAGTGCAGAGCTTACAAACGGACGTATAAAGTTAGGCAACAGCTAACTAAATGCTGAGACAAAACCAATTTTGGTTCCAAAATGGGAGCAGAGACTTTTGATAAACGTCACAGTGAAATGGTAATTCTAATTGTACCTCCAAGTTGTCCTTGGATCGTGACAGGTTTGTTACTATGCAGATTTCCAAGCTGCCACCTCCCATGAGGGGATTTCACCCTGTGAAGTTACCCAGATGCACCCTCTTTTCCATCTCTCCTATTTACTCCTAATTAGCTTGTCCCTGGGTTCTCTCAGGATGGTATTATAGTTGTCCTAAAGCGTTTTTGATTCCAACCCACTGACAAATTAAGCCATCTAATGTTGAGTGAAAACACAAATTTAAGTCACAGAAATGGTAAAACCTTACAGGCGATGTCCCAAAATTAGGCAGACTGGGATAGTGGCCGACTTTCATCGCTCTCACTCCATCCACTTTCTGGGGCGCTGTAGGCACCAGGGCCTCCGTAAACTCACTTAAGGTTTTGACTTTTGTGCCTTAATTTCTCAGCATGGCCTTTCTGTGCCTTTTTCTTGAAGTCTGAGGGGCAGAGCAATCAGGTTGTCAGTGAGCAACGAAATTTAGCAGGTCTCTGAAAAAACAGGCATGGGAAAATTGGAGAGAGGAGAAAACAATAATGGAAAGACATGTCTGGCCCCAGCGCCAACAGTCTGTCCCTTTCGATGGGCCGGTGACATTCAGACTAACCCAGAGCCACATTCCCAAGTTCCTTCTTTGTTCCCAAACGGTATGTGCCTACTGTGAAACTTATCAGAAAGCATTCAACTGCTTTTAGTAACCAAAGTAAGAAAAAGAGTGAGAGAGAAAGAAGGAAGGCAACTGACACTCAATGAGATTGCCTGTGTGACCTTGACCTTGTGGCCTTATTTGACTCCATGTCATCTCTGTGGATACACAGGGAACTGGAGGATTTTGCTCAAGGTTACACAGTCATTAACACGGTCAGAATTTAGCCCGTCTCTCTCTAAGATGCATGCTCCTTCCTCTGCACTCTTTCCAGATAGTTTTATGGTAAAGCATATGTACAAGATACCAAAGATAAGTGGAAATTTAGAATATCTTTGAATATCTCATAGATGTTCCCTACTTATTTCATATATGAATTAGGTGTGATATTGACGGATGACTTTATCCACAAATTATTTGGTGTACTTTCTTCTCATGATGAGAAGATTCTTTGTAATGGATTATGATTTTCTTTTTCTAAGTTGAAGTCTCACTCCATCGCCCAGGCTGGAGTACAGTGGCACACTCACGGCCACCCCAGCATCAATCTGCTGGGCTCAGTCGATACTTCCATCTCAGTCTTCTAAGTGACTGGAACTACAGGTGTGTGCTAAAGCCTACCCGGCTAACATTTTGATTTATTGTAGAGATGAGGTCTCACCAAGTTGCCCAGGCTGTTCTCAAACCTGTGGGCTCAGGTAAATCCCCTCACCCAGGCATCCCAATGTGCTGGGATTACAGGCCTGAGCCACCACACCAAGCCTGGATTCTGATTTTACAAATATATGTGTGCATATATATATATATATATATATATATTTTTTTTTTTTTTTTTTTTTTTTTTTTTTTTAGTTGGAGTCTCACTCTTGTCGTCCAGGCTGGAGTGCAGCAGGGCGCACACAGCCACTACAACCTCGACCTGCTGGGTTTAGGCGATCTTTCTGCCTCAGCCTTCCAAGTAGCTGGAACTACAGATGAATGCAACCACACCCAGCTAATTTTTGCGATTTACTGTAGAGATGAGGACTCACCAAGTTGCCCAGACTGGTCTCGAACCCCTAGGCTCAGACAATCCTCTCAAAGTGCTGGGATTACAGGTTGAGCCACCACATCACCCAAAAATATACTTTTGAAATAGCATTGCATTTTATATTGGAAAAACACCGATATAGGAAGGGGACCATCTCCCCCCAATAAACGGAATTGTTTTTTGAAGGGATAGCCCCTTGTAGTACATGCTTTTCCTGCTATGTAAGTGTTCTAGGAACCCACTGGCATCAGCATACCAGGTTAGTATTGTTGTGAGAGACTACATTTGGCTTCAGTGCTTTTGGGAGAAGATTCTATCAACACAATTGCCCATTTCATAATGGATGATTTACCAGCTCACCTGCTCACACCATGATGAGTGTTCAGCAGTTTTTGACCAAAAGCAGCATGACCCCTGTGTCCCACCCTCCCTATTCACTCTATCTCACCCTGAGTGACTTTTTTTTTCTTCCCTGAATGAGAGAAATCCTCAAATGGAAATGATTTGCCAATGTGGAAGAGGTGAAACAAAAAACAGCTGAAGCACTAAAAGGCATCAAAACTGATCAGTTCAAAACCTATTTTGAGCGATGGAAAAAGTGTCTTGATAGGTGTGTTGCATCAAATAGAGGGTACTTGGAAGGTGATAAGTTTAAACATGTAAGAATAAATAATGTCTTATAAATAAATTCTGGCTTTATTGCCCCATATGGATATGTATTTTATATAATATATATTTATATAAATCCATATCTCTATATCTATATATATGTGATGCTAATAAAAATAACTCATCTTTAAGAAATTGCCTTCATCTGAAAATACATGTTAACACTAAGTAGCTGAGTTTCATAATATTAGCATATGTTAGGTTTTGTTTGTTTATTTCTTGTTTTTTTTAACAGATGACATAACAAGACACAGCTCTGAGGTAATACAAGTACTTTAAAATGTTTTTTTGGCTTGCTAGATCACAGTTGTATAAAACTCAAGAATTCATCATTCTCCTAAATATCTCAAATGACCAGAATGATATGCTAAAACTAGGAGAAAATCTAGTTATCTCACAGAATTGTTTTCTTATTTGTTTGTTTTGTTTTGCTTAAGGAGAAAAAAACACAATGGTTTTTCTTTCATAACAGGTTTCTATATATTTTGGTTTATTCATTGTAATATGAATTTTGCAGAAACATAAATGTAACAATCATTAAAACTTTTTAAGTTGGTTCTGTGTCTGTACCATTAAAATGGATTTCAGAAATTAGAGGGGAAATGATGGTATAAGGTATAAGGGCTCCCAATGAATCATTCTTTCCTATATATATGCTCTTAAGTAGACCCTTCCCATGCTGACTCTGAGTTTGGCCATGTAATGTGCTTTGACCAAAGAGATGGGGTGACTGCAGACACTTGAAAATTACTTGCCAACTAAGTGAACCCTCTGGCTATTGGGAGCAATTGTGTCATGCCCTGCAAGCATACCAGGCTTAGCCTCCTGGAAGATGAACGACCATGTGGAGAGATGCCCCCACATTCCCACCCAGGTCAGCTTTCCCAGGCATGTGAGAGGGAGTCAGCCTAGACTATTCAGCCTAAGCGAGCATTGTTAGAATGAACGAACCACCAGCTGATCAGCAGGTTCCAGACAAATAATGCATGTTTATTGTTTACAGCCACTATATTTTATGCTAACTGTCACAGAGCAAAAGGTAACCAACTCAATACAGTTCTTTCAAAAGATGTAATTATAAACTAGCTATGGCTCAGAGTGATTAAAAACTGTTACTAATATACAGAGGTGAGAGAGAGTCTTACTTTTGATCTCATCTTGACAAGCAGATTAGCCACCTCAGTTATTTTCTGAAAAATAAATTCTAGAATGGCTGTCCCTTTGTCACCAGTCTTCATGCAAAAGGCTGCAGGGCACAGTGAGGGGTTGCTGGGGTTGTCAAGTTAAGATAGTAAAGACAATGCAGCTCATTTATAAGATGCAAATGTGCTTCACAGAATCTTTCAAAAGGGCTTTCTCTCTCTCTCTCTCTCTCTCTCTCTCTCTCATTCACACACACACACACACACACACACACACACACACACACACACACACGCATTATTGTCAAGTAGAGGAAACATTCAAACAAATCCCCTAATTGCTCTAAGATCTCAAAACTTTTGTAACTGTTGCCTCTCCAAAAAGGATACTTTTTTCTTCTTGTAGCTTTGAGTTCCCGACAATCTTGCCTGTAACCCTATAACCATCATCTATGAGACTTACTTACTTCCTTAAATGGGTATTCCTTTAAGATATTTTGTGTATTCAACAAAAACATGGTTTCAAAAGATATTCAGCAACATGGAAAAATGCTGAAATATTACTTTTTAAAGATGGAAGGATCGCCGGAGCCCAGCAGGTTGAGGCTGCGGTGGCCAGGAGCGGCCACTGCACTCCAGTCTGGGCGACAGTGAGACTCCAACTCAAAAAAAAAAAAATCACTTTACAAGATTATATATGTGATATGAATTGAATTTTTAAAGAATTTTTGTATTTTATATATAAATTAAGAAAAAGTAAAAACTTTAAAAACCGTATCAAAAGAGTAAAATATTTTAAGAGATTATAGAAGATTTTTATTTTCTAGGTTTAATCCTCAGTAATATTAAAATATAAAATACTAAATAAAATAGCCTAAACTGGAATAAATGGGAAACACCTTAATATATAAACTAATATTTTAAGAACAATCTAGGAAAAAAATTAAGAAATCTGTGCCAAATAATAGAGAGTAAAAAGACAGTGAACATTTCCCCCAAGTAACCAGGTGAGTGTTCATTACAGTAGTAAAAGTATGTTCACATTTTATATGAAAAAAATAAATAGATAAAATTGCATGGCATACGTGTACTACTAAATTTTGTCATCATATTTTTCTACACTGATTTTTAAAAATACACACTTTTTAGCTGCATTAAGAATCTCTGGTTGGAAGCATATATGTTGCCTCACAGGTCTTGCTAATATTCTACATTATTTCTACACACACACACACACACACACACACACACACACACTTGCCCCACCACTCTTTATTTTAAGATCCTAAGGCACAGAAAAGGTAAGAAATTATTTAAAAGCAACTCACTGCATCACTGAAATGTTTGGAAATGTTACCTGTTACCCAGACTTCCAGTCTAAGCTAGTATCCTGGAAATGCATTCATACAATCCCCCAGTACTGACTATGCAGAAAACTTTAAACACAATAACGTTGGGAATACAAATTTAAAACAAGGCAGGAATCAGAAGCCTGAGTACTCAGTGGTTACCCAGCTGGCTGATGCAGATACGGATAGACACTGTGGATTTAAGACTCCAGAATCATTTCTGTGCTCTCCTTTTGTGTGTGCTTTGAGGTGCTGTAGGGTTACAGAGACCAAAGGTAGACTCATTTGCGTTGGCATAAAGTAATCTCCTGCATAAGGCGTAAATGGGAGGTTTATTTTTCCCAACAAATGGGATGACTTTATGAAGTTTGTTGGTCACCTCTCATCCTTAGCACATGACAGACTTTGTTGACATATTTTGCAAACAAAACGTGACTTGAATCTTTACCAACTAATGTGATGCAAGAATAATTAATGTTGCAAGAGAAGAAAGTAGAGAAATCAGAGTTACCTCCTCCCTGGATGCAATATTCACCTATTACTGACTACTGTGACCTCTCTGGGAAAAGTCACTTCCATTGGATAGGGCAGTGGCCGCAAGGCAGCAAAACACCACTCAGAATAATTCTTTACAGATGCCAGGAACCGGAAGTTTCAAGGGGAAAAATGAAAGCCATTCACTCTTCCAATGACATAGGCCCTTTGATACCACAAAGTCATTTGGACTGAGAGCTCCAAGGTCAGAAAGGCACATAAAGATTGGTGATTAGAGAAATACTATATCAGCAAAGTGTGGCAAGCTATTAAAAGAAACTATAGCTTTTATGATTGTGTCGCTGACGCTCCCCAGGGCTATTTGTATTAGATATTGAGTTAAGCATAACTTATTTAGTCCAAGCATTCCAGAAAACATTTTTGATGTCAGCTACTGCAGGAAAGTAAACACAAAGCAAAGAAGGAAACAGAGCTGATCTCAAACAGATAAAAATGGCGTAATTTAATTTTCTGAACCCGGGCGTTTTAGAGCATTAAGTATAAGGAATTTTAGACTGATCTTTTCATCTTGAAAAATAAGGTTTATTTAAGCATTTGGTGAAGGGGGAGAGAAGTAGCAGAGGGCTTACATAATCAACTCGTTGAACTTATATTAAATTCTAATCAAAAAGTGTTTTTGATGTATTTACTGAAATATTTCTAGGATTATAATTTGCATTTATAATAACAAATCAATTACCCTCATGTCTTAATAGTCACATAATTTTTGTTAATGCATCTTCTCTGGTGAGTCTAATTTTAGTATTACACATGATATTATTGGTTCATGAGTTATTTAGGGTTCACCACACACTTCCACAACTACCATCAAAATTATTTTTTTAAGACAAGGATTTAGCACTGACCACATTCACTATGTGGTCTAAAATCAAATCAAATCAAAACGTTCGCAGTAACCAGCATAAGAAAAATCTGTTTATTTCCACTTTGAACCAGAAAAAAAAAGAATACTTGAACTCTGAACTCTTGACTCAAGAGATCCCTGAAAGGCATTTCCTCGCAAGCCCCGGGAAGACTGAGCAAACCTGGGTGACTCAAGAGACAGGCAAGGGTCATTTGAATACATTAGGAATATGTATCTAAAAGATCAACCATAAATCGTCTTAACATAGGTGGCATTACAGTTGAGAAGAGTTGGAATGGGATGACATTTTTTTCTAAAAGTTTCAGAAGTTATCCAAAGGAAAAAATATTCACCATCTTTCCAAACAGTAAGCAGCAAGGTAATTTTCAGCAGAAAGGAGTGAGGAAGAAAGAGAAAGAGGGAAGGGACAGAGAAAGAGAGACTAGGAAAAAATGTAAAAAATGTTAGTGCTTCCCTAAGGTTGGTGGGATTATAGGTGATTTTTTACCTGCTTTTTATATTTGTCCATTTTTGCCAATTTTTCTTCAAAGATTATTCTTTCTTTTGATTAAAAATAAAAGGAAGGCCGGGGGCAGTAGGTGGTTCATGTCTCTAATCTCAGCACTTTGGGAGGCCAAAGGCAACATAAACAAAAAAAAAATCAAAAAAATTAGCAGGGCGTGGTGGTGCATGCTTGTAGTCCCAGCTACTGGGGGCTAATTCTGTGGTATAGCTGTGATTGTTCCACCACACTCCAGCCTGGGTGACAGAGTGAAACTCCGACTCAGAAAATAAAAATATTTCATAAGTAAATGTGCAATAAAAAATAAAAACAGAAAAACATATGGGCCTTTTAAAATTGTCAATATATACTCTTGATCCCAATGCCCCCCAGGCTCAGCCTTGCCGTGGCCAACATCTGCCTACAGATCTTGGAGAAGATGTTCCTGGGTTTATTGGCAACTGAAAGGAAGCAGCTAGATCATCCTTAGGAGAGTCTTCCAAGTTAAGTGTTTGAGACTTTGCATGCCTTTGTCTTCACTAGCAAAGGAAGCCTCCTAGTGACTTTTATTCATTTCTCCTGGATAAATCATTTGCTTGTGTGTGGGAAGAATGAGAACTCTGAAGAATATCTTTAATCACATCTCTTGCCAAGGCTGATGATACTCAATGAGCACGTGATGATTGTTAATTGCTACTATTCATTCTGTTCTGTTTGATCATGACTTATGCCAAGTGGTTGGTCAATATTGTGAATATCAACCGTCATTATACATCCACAAATTCCTCCTTCAGATAATGATAAGATTGACCACAGGTTAATCATTATAGTCTTTACCTAACTATAACTACATAATGTATAAAATGTACATTTTATTCATTATATAGTATATCTTGTACTGTATAATAAATACAACATATTTGTAATAATATATAACTAATATATGCAAGTATACAATTACAATATAGTTATATAATTATGCAAATATAATATAGTTTTACATTTTTATGATAACATTTAAGGTAATTTAATTATAATTTTACAGCCAATCTATCCCAGTGATTAATTTGAAGTAAAAATCCATTTGTTTTAAAAAAGAGGCCGGGCATGGTGGCTCAGCCTGTAATCCCGTGCCTTGGGAGGCTGAGGTGAGTGGATTGCCTGAGCCTGCAGGTTCGAGACCTGCCTGGGCAACTTGGTGAGACCTCATCTCTACAATAAATCAAAAAATTAGCCGGGTGTGGTAGCGCACGCCTGTAGTTCCAGCTACTTGGAAGGCTGAGGCAGAAGGCGGAGCCCAGCAGGTCGAGGTTGCGGTGGCCGGGAGCGCCCACTGCACTCCAGTCTGGGTGACAGAGTAAGACTCCAACTCAAAAATAAATAAATAAAAAAAAATAAAAAATAAAAAAGAACATTTTAGAGTACTATGCAAATGTATCCAGTTAATAGTCACTTCTGACTAAAAGTACTAAAGAAAAGACAAAATTAATTATTAAAAACAAAAGCATCCTATCACATTTTAATTATGTTTCATAAATGCAGTATAGTGTTATGAAAAATATATTACAGATTATAATTCAAAAATAAAGTAACAATTTGAGTGCACTCAGGAAAACAGTTGTATGTGAAATAGTTACAGAAAACTTTTCACCGTCTAGGTCCGTGATATTCAAAATGCTAGCCTGAAAATAAATAAAAATGTTGGAGAAAACTGAAAAATGGAGACATCAGTTTTTAGGTATAGATTTTTCTCCAGAAAAAGAAAAGTCCTTAAAATTGTGTTTTGGGTTCTATTTTATTTTATTTTTGGTTGTTAAAGAAAGTTCAGATGAGGATAAACTCCTGTTGGACCATCATAAACCACCATTCATTCTAAATTTAGAATAGCAAGAAGACAAACCTGACATCAAGGTCAAAATAATCCTGTATCTCTAACCTTAGAAACATTTTGAAAACACCAGAGAGATTATCAGGTAAACTGTTCATTCTTTCATGATTTCTCACTAAGTCCCATTCTGGTCACTAATTGGAAGTGTCACTATGCTATATTAGCAGACTCCTGCTCTTTCCAATCAGTCTGCTAAAATGTTGAGTAAATGTGGACTGTGTCATCAAACATAATCCTCATCTGTTGTCCTGATTTTGATGTTAACATTATTACAAAATTTCTACATATCCCAATGTTTCTTCTGGACAGACATAATATCATTCTTTTCTAATTTGAGTGGTAGGCCAAGGTACATCTGCAAATGCAATTGCTAACGGTGCTATCATTTTTGCCTTATCACCCTAAGGGATACCTGTTCAATTGCAAGACTGTGCTTTTCAGTCATCTCAGTTCAAGAGATCCAGTCTCAAGATGTCCTGAAGTGTATAACTTCATTTGTTTGGAATAATGCTTAAACGTCACTTATGTCCTTGCCGATTCTATGCAGCAAGCTTCAGACTAAAGACAATTTGACTTTCTCAAAGCATCAAGAAAACTTAATAAGATAAAATAAAAAAGTTACCCTTATGCCTATGTAAATTAGAAAAATCAAGGAGTAGAAGGGAGGAAATATAAAAAACACTTTCTTTTATTCATACTTATAAACAGCAAATAAACTCTCCCAAAGATATTGCCCCTTTGAAGATAAAGTTCCATTTGCATAAACTGAAGGGGCCTCTTTAAGGCAGTTTTCATTATCTTGACTCCAAAGTGACTGATGTCAAGATCAAGGGAGTCCATCAGGGCAGATACACTCCAGGACACCATGGAGAAATAAATCAACCCATCCTCTCCACCCAGGAGAGTCCCGCTTCACGAAGGGGATTTGCGAAGTTCCATTATTATAAGGACAGACTCCATCCCTCAGAAGTCTCTCATTCTTTAAGATAATTGGGGTCCCTGTATCAGTTATCTAATAGGTTAATGAAGTTTGGAGATAAGCCAGTTCTTGACCATTTCTTGCCCTCTGAATACTCCCGGGACACCAACTCCATTCAGCCATTTATCTCATTACGTTAAAGAGAGAATATTAACCCTGAAGAAAAGGAGATCGGTTAGTTGAATGTGGTATGGGTCATCTTGTGAAGGAAGAGGAAGAGACAAAGAAAACAGGAGCAATCAACACAGTCATTAGATCTTAGGTGACAATTAACCCTCTGCCTCCCTCATTCATTTTCTCTCGTCTACAATTGCATTTGGCCATGGAGTTTCCTTGCACTGGCCTTGTTTCTTCTTTCCGCCTCAGTTTTCTAAGTTATTGCATGATGCAGAAGGTCTACCAAGTCATCATAGGTGTGGGCAAATTAAAAATGTCATCGTTTGGGCTTTATTTCACAAGCTCGACTTAGTGCTGTTTTCACTTGCAAATACAGATGTGAAAACTGTAATTTATTATGGTACTAGCAATTCAAGATGTTTTGCTTGGATCCTGTGTGTACATTCGGTGACCAACATTCCAGCCTGTTTTGCTTTAGTTGGCTACTAGTTTACTACCCTCAATTTCATTCTCTAAATCTGTGTTTAAAAACAGTTTAACGACACTTTGATGCTGTTCGGAAAAGCAGTTATGAACTTGCCTCACTCATGCACAGAAACATATTTAATGTGGTTTGAAAAATGTCATTGTTAAGGCAAAGGACAATATGTAAATAGTTTATTTAGCGATTCTTTCATTTTATACATGCTATTTTATTAGAATAGATATCAGAGGCTGGGTCTCTTCCAGAGTACATAAAGAGGTTATTTCAACTAAAGGCACTTTAAGTGGCCTTGAGATTCCAGTCTCCTTGAAGTTGTGAAAATCATGGCTAGAACAATCAGGCTTCCTGCTCTATGAGCAACCCCTACTGGACAATTGTTTGATTTGTGCTGCTGTTAGACTAGAAGCATCTATTCTCTCTCCTTCCCTCTCTTCTCTATTGTGAGGAGAACTTTTTTATTTTCCTCTTTAAAAATAAATTATGTCATTTTTCCCTAATATTGAGATTTAGTTGAAAGAAATACATCTTAAAAAAATATTGACCTTCTTAAAATAAAAACAATATTATGTTTTCTCAATAATTCAATTACATGTCTTATCTTTAATCTATTTCCCCCTTCACGGATATCTTCTATATCTAATAATCAAAGAATGTCTTTAGTTTTAATAAATGTAGCTCATAATTCTAATAAATATTAGAAAATGTTGCAATGGACTCAATAGAAAAATAAAAATAATGACATTTTTGTTTGGTTTCGTTGTCTCTCCTTTTAAAAAGTGACCTTATTTCAAGTTATTGTTTCCTATGGGTCTCAGAGCTTTAATAATATCTAAGTTGATCTAGTTTTCATTCTCAGGTACTACTTAGAAATAAATTTGCTTCTTTTTTTCCCCGAAGTTTAGCTTACTTTAAATAGACACATAATTGTACATATTTATGAGGTACAATAAGTTTTTGTGTTATGTAAATTGTATCACAATAAAAAAATTAAAAAGCAAAAAAATTTAGCATAGTCTACATAACAGTATAGTATACTTATCACATGAAAGATGTATTTTTTTGTATCACCAGCTACTGAATGTCACTATTTTACTGCAGACATCTGACCATAATGTAGGATTTTTTCTCCTACAATAGAGTTCAAAAAAAAAAATCATTATTTGCCAGTGCCCAAACAATGCACTTTCTTTTTTTAACATAAAGTATAAATAGGTAGGGTAATAAGTTGCTGGTAAAAGACACCACATTGTCAGCTCTGGGTGCTTTAAGTGCCTTATTTATATAAAAGGACAGCAGACAAGCAAACTTAGCCTCATAATGCTGAGAAAATAGTATATACTAACCAGATCTCCATTAGTTTACTGTGATCCATAAAGTCTCACTGAAGAGGGATTAACAAGTAATGTCAAACTTGGCTTAAGATAAACCAACTTAGACCCAAATCTTCTTTCTCCCATACTCCACAAAAAAGGAAAGACAATTTGTTATAGGTTACACTTCCCTTCAGTTTTGCTGCTTGAAGATGAAGATGTGAGGCGTTAAAAGCTTATTATCAATGTCCTAGGTCAGTGCTTCAAAAAGTTTGTTCTATAGAAAATGGGAGGCTGAGGTGAGTGGATTGCCTGAGCCCGCGGGTTTGAGACCCACCTGGGCAGGCGAGACCTCATCTCTACAATAAAAATCAAAAAATTAGCCGGATGTGGTAGCGCACACCTGCAATTCCAGCTACTCGGAAGGCTGAGGCGGAAGGATCGCCGGAGCCCAGCAGGTCAAGGCTGCAGTGGCCGGGAGTGGCCACTGCACTCAAGTCTGGGCGACAGAGTGAGACTCCAACTCAAAAAAAAAAAAAAAAAAAGAAAGAAAAGTAACATTTTAAAAGTATCTTCATTTGTTTAAATGTCAATTTAAATACGGCAGATGAGTTGCTTTGTTGCTGGATTTCCCAGAGCCACTAAATTGCTAAAGTATTTTGCATGTCCCCAAAAGGCTTACATAGAGTGCAAAGTTTCCAAAGCTCATCAGACCAGAGAACATGTCTCTGGACTGATGTTTTAAAAACACAATTTGAAAAATTCTCAAGTCATCCAGCTGATTTCTTTTTGGGTGTTCTTAAGAAAGTGATGTTTCTGCGGTTACCACACTGAGTACCAACTCTGTGAGTGGACTTGAAATATGCTGTCTTTTCTAAAACATACTCACCACTTGCCAAGAGAGATAGGTATTATTAACTCTTTCTCATAGATGAGGAACTTGAGACTTGGAGTTTAAGAGGTCACAGTACAAGTAAATTGGTCAAGCCAGGTCTCAGACACAGGATGTGCTCACTACAGACTCCACCCTTCTCCCCTTATGTTGTGTTACACAAAGTTTTCAGTTTTGTTCACACTCTTTAGGGGCTTCTCTGGTATGTCCAGATCATGTGATCCCAATTACGGGATCAACATGAATGACCCCATATTGTCAATCCTGATGGTTTGGCCTTTGACCACTATACACTATGTTAACTTGAATTCTAGGTAGTGGGGAAAAATCACACACATTGGATGCTAATTTTATTTTGATCACTATCCATTCTAAAGGACTACCATTTATCACACACAGAGTGGAATGGAGAATCCATTAACATACTCATCTGAGATAAATTTGGAAATAACTGAAAGGAATTTATGTTAAAGTGCAGTTGGAGGTCAGCATTCATGTTAAAGGTGGTGCATGTTTTCTTCCCTTTTACCTACAAGCCAAATACTACCAAGCCAGAAACCGCAACGCAACCCTTTCCATCTCACAGTAACAAGACATTAATAGCCCATGGAAAAATCAACATATAATTTAGTTTTATACTGCTCACTAAAGTCCCTCTCTACTCTGGTACTAAAATGAATAGAAGATCAGAAAGAGTAATACAAAGTGATCCACAAACCTATTAGAAAAGTTTTGGTAAAACAGACATTCAGACTTCTGGATCATCTTCTGTCAGCATTAATTGGGACATTTAATACTAGGCTAATACTTAAATTGCAGGGAATTTATTTTTATGAGGAAGCAAAAGGTAACCCTCTCATGCAGAAAATGAGTTTCAGTGCACAAATTGATCTCAGTGGTTTACCATGGCTCCTATCTCTTGAATGCACTGCTTCAGACACTTTATCATTAATTATATTGGTCTCATTCCACAGCTAAGAAAAGACTTTCTATGCATGTGTAAATATTGCAAGCAAATAAAATTAACGTTTTCCTCAGAATTCTCCAAGACATGAGAATTTCACAGGAGTCATTCAGAAACAAATATGCATTAGGCAAATGTCTGATAATGTTGGTGATTTCTTTTTGTTCTCCCTAAAATTCCTTTCTGGAAAACTATAATCACATGGTATAATATCACACAGAAATATACCTTCATCTCTGAGTAAGAAGAGGTAAATTCCCCAAAAAGCAGTAAACAGCTGTATTATCAACCTTATCTTTTAAATAGGAAATATGGCAAAATGCTGAAATGTACTACTTATATGCTCTATGTCTTGTTTGTAAAATTAGTTACTTTACCCAATTTTTGTTCAACTTCAGAGAGTATTTTCTCTCAAAATAATTATAGTTGTCTCTTCACTAGGAAGAAATTAGGGCACAATAAATACCATAGCTACATTTTTTTTTTTTGAATGAGTGGTATTTTAGCAATTTGATCATGGTGAAAATAGGAAGAGGGGATACCTTTCATTTTCACAATGGCAGCAAGAACACAAAAAGAGCTCTAAGTCAGGAACAGGAACATGGACACAGAATCCTCCCAAGAGTAAAGAAATGTCTGAAGGGAATTGTCCTACAAGAGATGGGCTGGCTAAAAAAGTTATGCTCACAGACATCTTTTCAGCATCAATCTATAAAAGAGAGTCAAAGTTTAAAGATACCAGCTTCTGCTAAAACAAAACCAAGATGGTCTACTACTCCTATCATACAGTCTATAAGCAATATGGTTTACAAAAATGTGAGTTTCATAAATGCACACTGCAGTCTATGCATACATCTTGGCATATTATTGCTAGTAGCATTTCTTCACTTTGGTTACTCAAGTTCACTCGCTAATTCAGGAATGTAAAATATAAGTAGAAAGCTCCCAGATAGGGAAGCTCTTGCAAAAAGGATTGAGAAACAGGGAGCAGTGTGCTGTCTGGAACTGAACCAGCAGGATGGCCTACCAAAGACCGTGCCTCATTCTACAGTCATTGTCTCTATGACTTTCTCAAGGATTCTTGGGCCATTCTGGTAAAACACCACTGTTTCATGTCAGTAAATCTTGACTTAAGGTATAAAATTATCCATGGAAGAATATCTTATATACATCATAATGGGATCTCTATTCTTCCTTAGAGATATATGCAAGAACATGACTCTTTTTCTTAATAAAATTTGGACAGTTTGGATAATTCCCTCTACCTAGATAGCTATAGTTGAGAAGTACATCAAAACTGCTTATTTTAAACCAACCGTAGCCACAGAAGAAATGAACCACCAACCAAACCAATGATATCCTGTTTAAATCAAAGGAAAAGTAGGTTGCCAGTGCTTCCAGTGACCATAAGCACAACATGGACCATAAATCCATCATGCTAAGCACTAGTCCTTGTTGCTACCATAGTTGCACAAAACTAGCTGGAAACAACATCGCTGTAAAACCATAAACCCACACAAGCTTTACCCTGTAAAAATCTCCAGGAATATTAGCCACCATCTGTTTAAGAGAACTCTCTTGGTTAAAAGAAATCTCAATACATTTTTAAAACATTCCTGATGAGATCCTTTGGTTACAATTTTTTTCTCCTCTTTGCCTTTAAATCATTCCACTCGGATCATTTATATCCTTTGCGACAATTACCACTGACCCATGTGACATTGTTTTTCAGCCATGCCCTACTAGAAAAACCAATGGGCATTTCTGAATTTTAAAAATTGCAATGGAGCTCAAAAAACCTGAAATCTCTCTCTGCCTCTCATATCTTAGTTTAAACTAATTATTTACTCTACAGTGAAAGAGGGGAAAAAATGTATTCATTTGAAGTTTATTACAATGTTTAGAAAATTCTCAAAAACCCAAAAGAAGGATTTCTTTCCTGAGGTTAGGCTGTCTCAAGCAATCCATTTCTATGTACTAATGGTGTTTATATTTATAAGTAATTCCTCAATGTAAATCTTTGTGAACTATATTTTTAATTTAGCTGTCCCCACGTGGGGACAGCTAAATTAAAAATATAGTTCACAAAGATTTTAATTTATGTGACAGAATGCAGGTTTAGGAGCAATAAAATTAAATCACTTACAAAATAGACTATAATTGAAACTTACATTAAGTTAAACTACCTTTCCCTTGCTTTTTCTAGTCAGTGACGTTTTAATTTATTTTAATGGAAAATGGTTTGTGCCAGGTAGCTCACAACAGTCCAAGTGTTTCATGGAAAGATATTTACTTGTCTTAACCTTTCTCTGCAACCGTTAGGGTCCTTGTCATTTTGACTTCCTTTTAGCTAGTGACCTCTGCCCTGCTCCAATTTAAAGATAAACTAAAAGACATTTCCCTTGAATGTGTGCTTCTTCTAGTTTTTTTCCAAAGAAGCAGTAGGATCTAGTTGTCTAACCAATTATTTCCTATTTAAAAGGACATGCGGGGTTGGTCATTGTGTATTGAAAGAAGATTTATAAAGAAGTAAACAGGAAAAAAAAAGTGCCACCTAGAAGTGAATCCAGTGAATTCAATATCAAAATAAGGGAAGGAAAACTATTAGAGATAATAAACAAGAAACCTTTCATGAGTCAACTTTTATCAGCAAAATACAGGGTATATGGGAGAATATTTCTAAAAGAGTTGGTTGAAAAATGTGACTGGAATTGGAGTTAAGCAAATCATCTTTTTTACATAACACAATATTCATAAAGTTGTATAAAATACAGCAAAACTGTAACATCCATTATTTAGATGTGTAGAAAAGCATTCCTTGTATCACTAATCAAACTGAAAGTAGACTGAACAAACACATAGATTTGTACAACACCATTTTCTCTCCCCTATTTCTTGCCCTCTGAGAATACGATACTTTGTGGTGTTGCTTTTGAAATTCTATTTTTTATTTATCTTTTTGAAAACAAACTAAGAGAATTAATAATGGGGTAAAATAAAATGAAGCCTAGAAAAATAGTATTCTCGATAATGTGTGTATGGGTATAAACATACATATATAAGCTCATATATACGTAGTCATTTTTGTTCAATTTTCAAATTATACAGGCTGTTTGTGGGGTTTCTATGTTTCTAGTTAGCTTATAAAGGGAAATCTGATAGTCCCCTCACCATTCCACACATTACATTACAGACAAACTCTATAAAGTAAAAAGGATACCAAGCCATACTTTATACTAGATAAAGTGGAAAATTTATTGGGTAAAGACTAAAACAATATGCATTACAAGAAGTCACACATTAACATACAATGAAGAAAAATGTCTCTCTTGTGAGAAAAAAAATAATAAAATATGTCCATGTAACTAGCCATGAAACCCATCTCCTTCCTTTCCTGAATTCCTTTTCATTTTGAGTCAGGATAGCCTAGTCCATTAATTAACCTTAAGGTCCTTGAGGTCACCTCTTGGATCTGTTGTCTATATACCCAAATGATTTATTCCATAGTGAATATCAAAGATACCTGAATATTGACTATGTTGCCAAAATAATTCTGCATTAAATCTACAAAAAATGCCTAGAATTATAGTAAATGAAAGAATAAAAAATCCACTAGACTAATTTTGAATAACACTGGTGTTATTTACTTCAATATAGAATATATTTCTCATCAATGAGAGTTTTATTAATCAATTATAACAAAACCATCTATGTAAATTAGGTCATATACCTTTAAAGAGCTGTTGTTTCAAGAATAGTAAACTAGTTTGTGATTTTGCAAGAAAAAAATATATAAAAAGAACAAGCATGACCAGTGAATTGAGTATTACTATCATTTAAATTATGTTTACTTAAATCAGTTGTACTACTTACTAGCTTATGTATTGAACAGCTTATTGCCTGCCTGGAACAATATATTTACCTAGGAAATGTGTATATACAGAAATAACATTAACAAAGCTACATTATGAATTTCTGTGAGATCAGAAAGCACAAATGTTTACTATTTCTATTTTTATTAAATTACAGGGTATATGGAAACTTTAACCTTTAACAGTTATAAAAATATGAACTCTCAAAGCACTACTATATCTGTGCCTATTATGTGGTACTTAACATCTTTTATCTAATAATTATTTATGCATGTGATTTATCTTCTTACTAGGTTATAAGATCAGTGGAGCCAGGTAGGATCATTCCCAACATTTAAAACAATGCCCTGCACATTCTGATGTGTAGTAAGCAATTAAATTAAAAATTGATATTTACATAGTTGAAATATTTTATGGGGACTTCTATACATAAAAGAGAGAAGAGACCAATTGATCATTTAAGCATAGTGGTTTACTATAACTATCAATAGAAGAGAGCAAAAACTTTCCTACAAATGTTGGAAGACGGAGTTAAAACTGAAGACTCCACTGGGCAGGCTAAACAGACTTCAGCCAACTGTAAAGAATTTATGCCAAGCTATGTATATAAATTTATGGGATTTGTTTTATATATTAAAATGCAAAGAGAATAACACATATCCTAATTTTAAAAAATTAATACATTAAGTGGATTCCACATCAAGTATGAAAAGTAAGCATTGAAAAGTTGAGAATTTCATAAATGAAATCCTCTAAGATATGACCACAAGATATAAGACTGATAAAACAGAGTTAAGTAGAATAATTAAAAATGTTACAGAATATATTTAATATGAAAGAAAGAAGCAGGGCCACAATTGTGAAGCCATTCATATAATGACTTCCTGACTGTTCATTTTCCACCTTTGCCTTTGTTTTGTATAAGTACTAGCACATTCTCATCAAAATAATCTGGGGAAATGCGAAGTAGACTTGTTTGAAAATTTAGCTTAGTAGCAAATGGTTTCCTGATTTGAAGCTGAAAGCACTGTTTTTATTTATTTATTTTTTTTTTGAGTTGGAGTCTCACTCTGTCACCCAGACTGGAGTACAGTGGCCGCTCCCGGCCACCGCAGCCTCGACCTGCTGGGCTCCGGCGATCCTTCCGCCTCAGCCTTCCGAGTAGCCGGAACTACAGGCATGCGCTACCACGCCCGGCTGATTTTTTGAGTAATTGTAGAGATGAGGTCTCGCTGCCCAGGCAGATCTCGAACTCGCAGGCTCAGGCAATCCACTCACCTCAGCCTCCCAAAGGCGCGGGATTACAGGCTGAGCCACCGAGCCTGGCATTGTATTTTGATGCTAAATTTAATACTCCACGAGTTGGACCTCAGTGTCTGTTACAGTATCCCGGTGAAATGACTGAGACTCCAAGCCAATCTCTCAACCTCCCTGGATGTGGACAGGGGATGGGATCTGAGTTCCACCGTACTTTGGATGTTTGACTTCAGGCCACTGCTTCACCACTTTGAAGTATCCACTTCTTCACTGGCAGACAAGAGATGATGATTAAATTATATACATGAATTACCAGGCACTGTGTTTGACTATTAATTAGCTCTCAGTCCATACTCCCTCTTATTGTTATCACTGTTGTCATTTTCTAACATCATTGCCAGTCATACAATTTTGTCACTCTATACTATTTTTAATAGTGTTCAAATTTTAAACATTGGCACACTCCATTTTGGCATATATGTTATGAGTAGTTTATTTATTTTATTTTATTTTATTTTATTTTATTTTATTTTATTTTATTTTATTTTATTTTATTTTTTGAGTTGGAGTCTCACTCAGTCACCCAGGCTGGAGTACAGTGCCATGCTCATGGCCACCCCAGCTTTGACTTGCTGGACTCCAGCGATCCTCCTGCCGCAACCTTCCAAGTAGTCGGAACTACAGGAGCGCACTACCACACCCAGCTATATGACTAATTTAGTTGGGTTATTTTCACTCTTGAGGAATGAAAAACCCTGACAGCATAGAATGTTTCTTCCATCTCCATTTAGGAGGAAATCTATTTACCAATTCTGGTTCAAAAATAGTAAATCAGCATTCACTTGACATTTTCTTAAACATTCAACAAGTTGTTTGTTTTTTATTAGTTAAGTTTTTGAAGAAAATCACATGAACATAAAAGAAGACAAGATAAAATTTAAAATTAAGATGGTCATTCAATATTGGTCTGTCTGCCTCATAGCTGTCAATAAAGCTGTGAATATATATTATCTTTATGTGTCGGTGTGTGTGAGCCAAGTATAGCCTTTCAAAGGAAGTCAAGATTAACATGTTGAAATCATAAATGTGAAAAAGGAGGCAAAGAGCACCTAAAAATCCTACAGATGGCCAAAACCAAGAAAAACGGATTCTACTGATGCTCACTTTTCCATCTTACAGGCCAGCCTGGTTGGGTATACTGCCTCCTCAGGTGAGTGGAAAAGGGGTTAGTAGAGTTAGACACAAAATTGAAGGTCTGGCATAGTGCGTAATGATGCTGCATTGTGTGGGCTTTCCAGCAAAGCATCATTAGGTTTTGTAGCTGCGGAATTGCTATTTGCCAGTATCGTTTTATTTTAGTGTACTACAGCTAACCATTCTACAGGTTGTGGTAAGCCACAGTGAGGATGAAGGACATTTCTCCTCCGTAAATTATCTTCAAAGAGAGATTCAATCATACTTCATTTAACAACAAAAAAAGGGTAGTAGCTTAAGGAGGATCAGCAACAAGGAAAAGAAAACCACATAAAACTGAACAGAGAGGAACAACTTATGGAAGAAACCATTTTCATTCAAATGTTAAAATCAAGAGAAATGAGAAATGATTATATGAACAGCTAGAAAACTGGGGGAAATTTCCCATGATATCACCAGATAACGTGTGCAAAGAGAAAAATTTATTCATAAATATATATACACAAATAAATACACAGGGTGCCAAAAATGAATACACATTTTAAGAGATGTTATCTATGTATTACTTCTCAAAGTTGAATTGAATTATGGTTCAATTCAATTATGGGGTGTAGAATAATGTTCAATCAACCGTGCTTCTGCCATTTTCTTTGACTGTCCTGCCTGTCGCATGTTGACACTAGCATTCATTTGAATAATGCCATCTTTTGAGTGAACGTCATATTTAAAATGTGTATACATTTGTTGGCATTTCTTGTATATATGTATATTGTACACATGTACGCTCATGCATGTGTGTCTACTTCATAAACCAACTTCCTTTAGGGTAGAAAATAAGGTTCCCAAGACATTGAAGAATAACCAATCTATATATTAACTTTTAGGACCTTGGTCTTATGTTTAAAATTAGGAGATGTATTGTTTTAAAATCGGGTATCTTACTCAGAGAAAAATCATGATTAAAAAGACACAGTTCATCAAAAGATGCTTTTAACTCATCTACAAGGTATCAGTTAGTGTGTTCATCAAAACCTTTTTAATAACTTATGCTAGTTTTGATAAAATATTTTTAGTTGTCAACACAATTATCAAAAATTATTTTCTGCTCCTCGTGAGTTAGTTTTACTCTTAATTTAGAGTAAATAAAACTTGAAAATTAAAAATCGTTC
The DNA here is from genome assembly GCF_000164805.1 of Carlito syrichta. Lineage (NCBI taxonomy): Eukaryota > Metazoa > Chordata > Mammalia > Primates > Tarsiidae > Carlito > Carlito syrichta. The sequence goes on along the minus strand of NW_007245668.1, from coordinate 219,881 downwards.
CAAAAATAAAAGCATATTCATATAAATTACACATGGAGAACTCAATATCTCAAATTTTGCTATATCAAGCTTGTAACAAACAGAACTGAAATAAAACAATGGAAAAATTGGGTTCTGTCTGCATTAACTTTCCATTTTAATAAGTGAAAAAATACAACAGCTCACTCAATATTCCTGCAAGAAATAGATAAGCTCCTCAATAATTATTTTCTATTGTCATAAAACAAACAAAAAATAAACTACAATATTATCATTATCAGTAGAAGCTATTCCTTAGAGCAACCCAGTGGACGACTGAGAACATGCAACTGTAGTGCGGGAATGTAAAAATCCTTCCTGTTTTCAGGTTTTAGGAGAACCAGAGACAAGATGTCAAACTTTTGGCTGAACTCTGGGTTCTGCTTAGAGGTAGCAGTGTTTAAGGGGAAGAACATGTATACAATGTAGGTTTTGATCACTGCTTGGCAACTTAGACTGATAGATTTTGTGTTTTATATATATATTTTAATATATATATATATCTTTTTATTTAACCATGGTGGCACACAGGACACTGTATTTTCATCATTTGTTTACCTGTCTTTTTCTTTAAGAGTCTATACATTTGGAAGGCCATAATGACTACCTCATTTATCTTGGCATTCTATGGCTGTCTCCTCAGTCCCTTGCATAAATCCCAGGCACAGAACAGTTGATCAGTATATATTTATTGAATTAATTTTAACTATATATCCTTAGTTGGCTGAATCATAACTAAAAAGTGAATAGATGAGAGCCATTGGTCAACTTATACACATAATAGATATATTCATAAATGTATATAAAATAAAACTTGGATTAATGCTTACTGCAAGCCAAATTACTTTGTAATTTTGATTACAAGAATTCTTTTGACACCACTTGACATTTATAAATATCTATTTGAAATTCCGCAGCTATTTTGCAATGGTTAATCATTTTGTTGTAAAAAAAATTAGAATTTCTCAAGAAGATACATTTTCTAGCAAAAATAAGGTGGTACTAGTTTAATAACTATATTCCAGGGTCTTCCTTTCAGTTAACAAAAAATACTCCTACTTTTAAAAAAATCTTAATGGGATATCTATTTTGGAACTAACTGTCACCTTATGATTAATTTAATTCCAAACTTCAGCCTTATTACACTTTATAACATTTTCAACAATATATCAATCCTAAAAAAGATTTTTAAAAAAAATGTATTTCTGCCATAAGTATATTTTAATTAGCTAGTATGGGCATTTCCCAATATAAAAATAAAAACAATCTTAAATAGCTACCAGCAAAATGAATTTTCTTGAATGAATACTACTTTATTTGAAAATCAATATGTGGGGTATGTGTGTATACCATCAGAAAAATAACACTCTAAACATACATGCAAAGGAAAATAAAACTAAATTAATGCTATATAAAGAAGTATAAAATAGAATAACAAATCTGAATATAGAAACAATGAAGATGGAAATACAATTACAATGAAGAATTAAAGATAAAAGCATTAGTAGTTAAAAAGCACAATGTTCACTTTGTTGTTGATAGCTAACTTGGCCATAAACAAAATGCAGAATTCATGTGGATATCACAGGTCTGTAAATAAGACTTACATTTTGCATGTGGCAGCCATATTACATGGTCATTTTAATTGTCTATATTAAGAATGCAAATTACGTTATAAAATTGTGTTAAGATAATTTACATTTTTAGGTTATAATTTCCTTTTCGTTAGCAATTTAACCTTTTTGTCTAAAGTAAAAAATGCAATCAGAGGTAAGGACCTTACTTGAAAATCTATCAAAGTAAATAGATAATTCGCTTTTTTAAAAAAATCCCAATTTATTGAGAAACAAGGGTACTCTTAGCTTGAGACAAAGGACATTTTCCTTTAAGACAGATTGTCATTTACTCAGTGTAGGTCCTTTGGCACCCACAACAGTAGCACACACAAACTTGAAGCTCAGTGTGATGTAATCGAACTTTCTCTTTAAGTCCATGGTTAATCCTAAAGTTCTAGATTGTGCATGTGTCTATAATTAAGAACTTCAAGTCTGGGACAACTAGTTTTAAATTCTGGAGTTTCAAATACATTTATCACCTTGGACAAGTAACTTGGACGTTGCTATTAGTTCTGCTGGAAATATAGGAAAAGGTCCTCACGGAAATTCAAGTTCCTGAAGTTGTAGTGTATATTTCTAAATCTTCTATTTCACTATAAGAGTTCTTCACTAATTTTAAAGTTTTAAAACTCTTATAACTATAAAAATAACTTAAATATCACGAAAGAGAATTTTTAAAATTTGAACATATTGATTATAAAAGAAAAAAACATACTTTTGGCCTTAAAAGAAAGGCTAAGTTATTGGGAACAATTCCCAAAGGGATTAAATATATTAATCATCATCTTTTTATTGAAAATGAGACAAAACTAGAATATCCTCACCCCCAAAAACAACCAAAATATATTTTTATTCAACAATGAATTCACAGAATGATTTGGAGATTTGGTAAGATGAAAAAAAAATCATACAGAAATATATACATGAAACAAAGAAGGAGGCTTGAATTAAAATGATAGTCTGTCAGCTAAGCTAAGGCTAAAATGATGCAATGATAATTGTCCTGAGTATCTCCCATCCAAACAGTAGCAAACTAAAATTTCTTGATCATAAAATGATGATATTCTCAATCCTTTATTAAACCATGGAGAGCAACACTCTTCTTCATGTACTCAATACTTCTTTTCCACTTCCCCAAGGCCAAAATGTCATTTTTTTTTTTTGTAAAACAAAATCAAAGCCAAATGGTAAAAATGTAGAGATTTGCTTAAATAAACAGTCAGAATTTCAGTGGTTTTATCTATAGCATCCCAAGCAACCAAACAAAGCCAAGTTATTGTCCATCTCTTTGATAGACAAAGAGCCTCAGAGGCCCAGAGTGACATGCCCGAAGGCTGGCACGTGATTGGGCTAATTAAATTAAATAGCAGGAAACAGCTTTTCCATATGCCACTGCCTGGCCACACACAAACTGTAACAGTAAATCTTTTATCCTAGTCAAGGAAAAGTGTCACCATTAAAAAAATATACAGTATCAACACACCATTCAAGAATCAGAAGTTGCTTATCCACATAACCTCTTTGGGTCTGAAGTTTAATCACAAATGTTTGAGAACTTCCTAATTCACTTTAGGGGCCATCTAAGAGTCCACAGTAAGTAAAGAGGATGAAAATGACACCTCCTAACCTCTTCCCCAAAGGCTCACCAACACTTTAAGCTAATACTCTGGTTACTTTAAGTCATGTTTATATACCAAATAAAATAAAAACTTCAATACTTCTGAATTAAAGTTAAAATAAAATCTACTGTTCACTTTCCAACACTTTTATCTCTTCCCTCCCCATTACTCAACTAAAGATTAAGAGAAACATTTTTAAAAGGCTTGAAACCTTTTGGAATCTTTTGAGAAATCTCTCCTAGCCAGTCCCCACACAATGTCTTACCCAATAGCTTATTTTCTCTGTTTGCCACTGTACTTCTAGGCTTTTGTTCAAGAAAACATAATTTAAACATATCTATAACTTCATGTTTCTAGAAAAATTCTCAGACTAGTAGTTGCTACTCATTTTTATCAATCACTGCAGACCATGACCTATCTGTTTAAACTGAAACATTAAATATATAACATAATATACAAAATGTGAATGATACTCATTTTTAAAAAATAAAAATTACATTTATGATAGCCAGCATTTAGAGGTTATAAATAGTGCATGCTTTTCATATTAGAATTAAAATATTATATCAGGTTTACTTTTTTTTACTACATGAAAGAGTCAAATTAACAGACCATGATCTAATCTAGTATAACCACTACTTACAAAAAATAGTCCCAATTTATGGGAGTTCATTGTAATGGAAAGAGGAAGGAAGGAAGGAAGGAAGACAGGCAGGGAGGGAGGGAAGAAAGGAGGGCGAAAAGGAGGGGGGAGGCAGAAAAGAGAAAGAAAAATCAATTCTTTAAACTGAGATTTAAACAATTCTGAAAACTAGGTGGTGTTAATGTTTTCACTTGGTTTATTTCATATAATTGTAGGATGTCAAAGTTCTTCCAAAACATTTGATAAAAATGCCTATTCAGTTTGAATATGTGCGTATGTGTGAGAGTGTGTGTGTATAGTTGCTAATGCTTATTCCCTCATATCTGCCTTTAAAATTAATATTTCAATGTAAACAGGACCAAATCCAATAAATTCACAGCCTAAGAGAAAATAGCCAAGCCACACTCAAGAACTGACTTTGCAGGACCCAGTAAATGCACAGCTTCTAAAGTGATGACAGGCCTAAGAATGAGTTGAAACCACTCTTTCCCCAATCCTCCCCCACCTCTAAAATATTGGATTTAACTCTTCAGATCTTTACTGAATTTCATCCTTCCTCTCCATCTTTATTCCTGCCCCAGGGCCCTAGGCTAAGACTGACTACTCCCTGGAGTCCTCTATTCCTGTAAGCATTCCTGGTATTCAGCAGAAGCCCAGAAAACTGACAAATTAGTGAATAAGAGAGAGCCCATGTTGAGAGAAAAGGCTATTATAGACTTGCCAAGACAAAACTAAAAACATGCCCCCAAAATTTCAAGTGACTATTATTTTTTAAAGAAAGACAACAAATTTAAATTGCCTAGCATCTAATGAAAACTTACTAGACATTAATGGGAGACATTATGTGAAAACACAAGTCACAGTCAAAAGGAAAATTAAGCATTAGTAGCAGACCCCCAAATTGACAGACAGAATTGGAAGAAAAAAACTTTTAAAAAATATTATAAATATGCTCAAGCATTTAAAGAACATGAATATATAGTAGAGATAAATAGGAACTATAAAAAAGAACAAAATAAAATGTCTAAATGTAAAAAACATAGTATCTTAAAATTTTATTGGATGTGATTAACAAGTTTGCCTACCAGGAAGAAAAGATGTGTATGGCAATAGAAAATATATAAACTAAAATAACATGAATAAAAGAGAATTTTAAAAAGTAAGAAAACTTATAGATCTATGTGATAATATCAGGCAGTATGCTACGTGTGATTGAAGCCCCAACATAAAAAGACAGAAAATAATAGGCAGAAAAAAATCTTAGAAGAAATGACACCTGACGTTTTTCTAAAATTTTAAAATGCACAAATCCACTGATATAAGAAGATCAGTGAACCAGAGAAGCACAAACACAAAGAAAGTGACATTAAAGCCCATCATAATCAAGTTGTTGAAAAACAGTAATAACAAAAATTTATATATAGCAGAAAAAAATATACTATCTGATTTTAAGGTTTACTATACAGCAACAGTAATCAAGATTCTCTAGTATCGGTGTAAAGTTAGAGATAAAGGCCAACTGAATAACATAAAGAGTTCAGAAATTTGCTGACATATACATATTCAATTGATTTCTAACAAAGGCGCCAGAATAATTCGAAGAAACAAGGATAATCTTTTCAAAAACTGGTGTTGAAAAATTTAGGTATCCCTGTAAGATAATGAACCTCAATCCATCTTCACATCATATTAAAAATTAACTTAAAATTGCTCTTTGCCTTGAATGTAAAAACTAAATTGGAAAAAAGAAAACATAGAAACAAGTCATTCTTAGAACAAGTAAAGCACTAAACATAGGGAAAAAATTGATGGAATGGGACACATCAGTGTTAGTGTTTAAAAATTCTGTTCTTCAAAATGTAAGATCAGCTACAAGTGAGATAAAAATATTTGTAACATACATTTCTAGAAATACAATGTAACCAAAGTATATGTTACTATGACAATCAACAATTAAAAGACAGACGTATCAATTAGAAAGTGAGAAATATAGATGAATTGACAATTTACCAAAGAGGACATTCCAGTGGCCAGAATCACAAGAAAAGATGTTCAACATCATCAGACATCAGGAAAACACAAATAAAAACCACAAGGACATTCTACTATGCAGTCATTAGGATGCATACAGGTAAAAAAAAATTGACAATATCAACTGACAAGAATGTAGAGTAATAAAAACTAATACATTGTTGAGAATGTAAAACAATAACCAATCAAAAATAATGTGGCAGTTTCTTATGAAGTTAAATGCACACTTATCATACAACTCATCAATTCCACTTCTAGGTAATTACCCAAAAGAAGTAAAAACAAATGTCTACAAACACTTGTATAAAATAGTCATAGTAGCTTTATGAATAATTATCCATACCTGGAAAGAACCCACGTTTCCACCAATAGATAAGTACATAAATAAATTGTGGCATATCCATACAAGATAACACTATTCAGCAAAAAAAAAAAAAAAAAATCAGCCAGGCTCGGTGGCTCAGCCTGTAATCCCGCGCCTTTGAGAGGCTGAGGTGAGTGGATTGCCTGAGCCCGCGGATTCGAGACCCTCCTGGGCAGCGAGACCTCATCTCTACAATAAATCAAAAAATCAGCAGGTCATGGTAGCGCGTGCCTGTAATTCCGGCTACTCGGAAGGCTGAGGCGGAGGGATCGCTGGAGCCCAGCAAGCCGAGGCTGCGGTGGCGGGGAGCGGCCACTGCACTCCAGTCTGGGCAACAGAGTGAGACTCCAACTCAAAAAAAAACCAAAAACAAAAAAAAGTAGACAAGTGAAAGAAAAAAAAAAAAAAAAACAACTCACTGCCAAACAAACCTACCAAAATAAGAAAATGTTTTTGGAAAATTTATAAATAAAGGCAATAAAATTTAAATCATGACTGGGTGTAGTGGCTATAATTCCAACAGATTAGGAGGCCAAGGAGAAAGGATTGCTTCAGGCTGGGGGCTCAAGACCAGCCTGGGCAACATAGCAAGGCCCCTTTCACTACAAAAAATTTAAAAAATTAGCTGGGCATGGTGGTACACTCCTGTAGTCTCAACTACTTGGGAGGCTGCGGCTGGATAATTGCTTGAGTTCAGGAATTTGACACTTCAGTGAACAATAATCATAACACTGCACTCCATCCTGGGTGACAGAGTGAGACTCCAACTCAAAAAAAAAAAAAAAATCATATTACTAAAATACAAATGGATTTATCTCAGAAGTATTTTCTGACAGAAAAAAAAAAAGAATCAGGTTGAAAATATCAGACTTTTAAAATATGATTCACTTAAATGAAATTCTGACTCATAAAAAATAATGTATAGTGTCAGAAAACAGATCAATAGTTGCCTGAGGCTGGGTGGAGATTGGGTTGAGACCTTGAAAAAGGAGCCAGGAGGGAATTTTCTGGAGTGATCTAAATATTTTCTATATAGACTGTGATGTATATATTTGTCAATGTTCATTAAACTATATGTATATATTGCATAGAGTTTGTAGGTAAATTATAGCTCAAAAAGTAGATTAAAAAATCACTAAGATTTAGGAAGTGGTGTGTAACCAAAGAAAAATCTCATGTGAATACAACCTAGCTTGGGAAAAACAAAAACAACAACAAAAAACCCCCAACACATTAGAAATTAGATATTTTTGAATCCCTGAATCCATATGAATGTTATATTGAGATACAATTAACCAATTTATTATTTTATACAAAAAGGTATAAAATATAGAGAGACACTTAAGATTTGTATGGGGTAAAGAAAATTTTTAAAAGAACCAAGTTGGATATTTTTACAGGTTTGTTAGTTCAAATAATAAAACAAAAATAAAACCATGTAAAATATTCACCTGAAAACTAAACATTAAGTGTACTTTAATTCACAAGCATAAATTTTTTTATGAGGGATTTGATAGCACCACTTTCATGGCTGAAATAGTGCTAAAAATAGAGAGTAAAGTAGACTTAATGTTATCATGTTAAATGAAGGTAATAGAGAGAAGAACTAAAACATCAGGAAGCCAAATTACTTAAGATAAAAAAATCATTGCAGAATTTCTCATTCTAAGTTTTGCTAGCATTCACCTAAATAGAGACAGTAGAAAAAAATTCTCAGAGCGTTTGTTAAAAAGCAAAGACAGGACAGGGGTGGTGGCTCAAGCCTGTAAGCCCAGCACTTTGGGAGGGCGAGGCAAGAAGATTGCCTGAGGCCAAGGGTTTGAGACCAACCTGGGTAACTTGGTAAGACCTCGTCTCTACAATCCATCCAAAAAAACCCAAAAAATTAGGGGGGCATGGTAGTGCGCACCTGTAGTTCCAGCTACTTGGAAGACTGAGGTGGAAGGATTGCCTGAGCCCAGCAGGTCAAGGCTGCGGTGGTCATGAGTGTGCCACTGTACTCCAGCCTGGGATACAGAATGAGACTCTGACTCAAAAAAAAAAAAAAAAAGCAAAGACACAGAAAATCTTAGCATTTTTTATTTTGTGCTGATTTCAAAGAAAGAGTCCACATACAGACTCACACTGCTAAAGATGACAAAAAAAAAAAAAAAGAAGAAAAGAGAAAGAAAAAGAAAGGCACAGTCCAATGCAAATGTGACAAGATAATCCCTTGTTTGCTACTAGCAATGTCAATTTTTTGAATTTTGCTTTCAGATTGATGGCTTTGGTGCTGAGAGTAGGAATTAATGTTAGAGGAGATCTGGGCAGAGACAAAGCTTAGCTGAAGACTGAAGATCCTCTCTGATCACTACATACTCTTAACACATCATTTGGAATGATGAGCATGTTGATCATTCATACCTAGGGTTCGTTTAAAGTTGATGAATCATCTTAGTTGAAATCTGATGAAAAAACAATCAGAGATTCTTTTTATTGGAGGCAAAAGGAGGTTGAAGGAAAGATAGTGGAGAGGTAGAAAAGGAGTAATGTACTCACTGGGTTTCCCAAAGAGCATTCCAACCTAGGTACTTTCCATAAGTTGTGAAAGGGCTGCAGTTGAATCATTTCTAGACTGTTCTCAACTCTTGGAGGGAGGATTGGCCTGAACAGTCTTCTGCTGTGACTTGGGCTGTGTATTGCCATATTCTATGAGTGCCAGGACATGAAAAAGGTTGAGAAGCACGGTTCCAGAGAAAGTTATTATTAAAAAGTGAAATTGAGTATGAGGCCAGTTTCTACCAAAAAGAACAGTGCTACTAAAGTTCCAAGGAGATCTTATTTGGTGTTATTAATAACAGTATTATTATCAGTTGCTAATTTTTCTGTGTACCCATCACGCTAGCACTCATGTTATTTGAACAAGCTGTTTTAAAGCTCACAACACCCCAACAAAAATGTATAAATTTTGATTGCATTTAATAAGTGAGTGAACTGAGACATGGCAGAATTAATTAATCTGCTCCACATGAAGTTGCTAGTGGGTGAAGAAGTGTGAGTTGAAACTCCTGCGGTCCAGCTGTAGAATCAGTACTGCTGTAGGACCACTAGGTGGTTACACCTTGAGGGAGTTCCATGCATGGATCTCAGACAATGTGAAATGATACTGTTCAAGGCTTGATGCATACATAGTCAAAACAACACATCAGAGTTCATGTTCAGAAATAGTTTTCTTTGACTATGCATAAAGATGAGGTTGATTCACTCTCTAAGAAAAGTGAATATGAGTCATTTTGTCTCCCTTCCAAGTCCCACTTTCAAAAATTATCCTTAAAATACATGAAAATAGAAACATTAGTACTATCAAGAGGTCATGAAAATTACTGGGTATGCTGTATTGTTATCTAAAAATGTGTGCCAAGTGTTACAATGGAAGTAATAATCAATGATTTATGTATAAATATAATCTACAAAAATTTAATTCATTTATGAGTAATATAAGATAAAAAATTCATCAAGAAAGAATGTCCATTTACCACTGGCTGAAAATGAAAGTTAAACAGGGACTATTTTTATTAAATCCAGGTTAAAGAAAAATATGACTAATGAGGACACTCAGTACAAAAAGTAGTTCATCAAGTAAAAAATGATTCTGCATTTCCCATAGAAAACAAAAGTGAGAATGCAATCATAATATGGAAGGAAATGACCTTTATACATTTACATCTGAATAATAGAAAAGTAAAACAAAAAACATTAAAATGAAGTTTAATTGAGCACTTCACAGGTTCCCTGGGTGATCCTAGGAATAATAATGTACACAATACATCTTCCCTGATTTCCAAAGGCACAAAGACATAATGCCACACAGATGAAAACTAAAGCTGAACTTACGGTAAATTGCATGAAACTGACTCCAAGTTGGAGAGTTTGAGAAATCAGAGGTGGCATAAGGAGGAAAGTAGACAGGGTTTGGAAAGGTAAGTTTAAATCTTTCTATGTAGAAACAGAAATTTGATGAAACTCCGGTCAACTGGAGGTCCAGCTTGGAAATTTGCTGTGTACAGTAAGTGATGACGTTAGATTGGTCAGAGTAAAAAGACTGAATTATGAAGACTGTATATCTGAAGAAAGAGAAATTCAGATGCAAGAATTAGGAATGAAATACTCTAAGTTGTGCCACAGAGAATGCGAAAATGGTATTGGCATTGAAGAATAAGTTAGTTGAATTGGTCTAAATATAACGCTGAGGTGCAGGGTGTCTATTGCAATGATAAAAAACATGATCTTGTTTTATATTCATTAGAGTAGTGACTGGAGAAAGCAGAAAGGAAAAGCGAAGAGATCTGATGGTTTGTATTCATAAAGAGAATCTACTGCTTCTATAAAAGAGAAAGATGAATTCATGATAATCTATCCTAGTGTCTAAATGGCGGTTTCATTGACAAAAAAGATCAGGAAAAACCAGCACATATTACGTACACATTTACGAACTTTGAGATGAGAATGCAGAAAGAAGTGAGTTGTTTTACTACTAATATCGATAATAAAACATTTGATAGACTTTTAGCTGTCTATAATAGGGTAATGGAGAACTTTTAAACCTAAAACCTTAAAAACCCTAAAGAGATACCTCAGATCTCTTCTAATTATAACATTTTACAACTCTATGTCAGACTAATTAAGAGCAACAGAAAGGTACTGGCAAGAGCAAAAATTTATCTATTCAGGTTTTATAGTCACCTATATTGAAAATGATGTTATGAGAGCTACCAATTAACAAAATATAAAGTGAGATGAAGATGATCTAAAGCAGAAACATAAATATAAACACATAAGTAAAAATATGTGAGCCACAAATGCAAGTCATATGTAACCCTACATTTTCTAATATCCATATTAAAATTTTTTAAAATAGGTAAAATTAATTTTAATAATGTTATATGACCCAATATATTGAAAGCATTATTGTTTCAATATGTAATCAATACACATAATTCATAATGAAATACTAATATATGTCTGAAATCTGGTGTGTACTTTGCACTTAGGTTGTATTTCAATTCTCAACTGCCATATTTTCCATGCTCAATAGCAATATGTGGCTACTAGTTTAGACAGTGCAAATCTAGCAGTCTTTCCAGAAATTCTGTCAACAGAGGGACAAAGATCAAAGCAAAGGCATGATCATTCAATGTAAAGCTCAAGTGCCAAGCAACCAGGGTGGGATTTTAAAACGATATTTCATGAAGAAAAATAACTGATTTAGTTTTTAAACAGCACCAGAGAAAATTCATAATAAACATCAAGACTGTAACATTTCAGTGAGTTTTGGGGAAGAAAAAAAGCAGTGTTAAAAGCTAGAAAGTTATAAGTCAGCCACAGGAATGTCACAAAAGCAAGAACAAAATCAGCTGGTAACCAAAAAAAAAAAAAAAATGTAGATAATGCATGTAAAAATGAAGTTCAGTAATCATGAGCTTGTATCTCTTTAAAACTATCTCAAATGTACAGAATAATATTATTTTAAAGACAATGTGTCTCACACAGACTTGATTAAAGACCTGAAAGTAAATGCTAAAACTATAAGGAGAAACATAGGATTAGGCTACAGTGTCTTAAGTATGACATCAAAAGCACAAATAAAAGGAAAAATAGATAAATTGGACAATAACAAAATTTAAAATATTTGTGCATCAAAGAACACTATTAAGAAAATGAAAGGAAAACCCACAGAATAGGAGAAAATATTTGCAACTCATATACCTCAAATAGATAAGGGTCTAAGATCAGGAACATATTTAAAAGCACTTAAAATTCAACAACAAAAAGACAAACAATTCAATTTAAAAAAGGCAAAGAACTTGAACAGTTGTTTCAAAGAAGATATTTGTATAGCCAATAAGCAAGTGAAAAGATGCTTAGCATTAGTCATTAGTGAAATAAAAAGCAAAGCAACAATGATAGCACTGCACGCCCATTAGGAAATAATAAGTGTTGGAGACGATGTGGAGGAACTGGAATCCAGACAAATTGCTAGTGAGAAAGTAAAATAGTTCAGCTATGTGGAATACAGTTTGGCAGTCCCTCAAAAAGTCAAACTGAGTTACCATATGACTGGAAATTTCACATATATATCCAAGATGATTGAGGACATATGCTAACAAAATACTTGTACGTCAATACTCCAAACAGCATTATTCATAATAGACAAAAGTAAACACAACCTGTGCCTATTAAATGATGAATATGAATAAACAAAATGTAGCATATCCATACGACGGAATAATACTCAGCCATAAGAAGGAATGAAGTACTGACATATGGTTTGGGTAATCATGAACATGTGAAGCATCAGGAAAGAAGACAGGCACAAAAGGCCACATAATATATGATTTCATCTGTATGAAATATGCAAAATGGGCAAATTCTTAAAAGCATAAAGTAGATTAGTGGTTGCTAGGCATTGGAGGGGAGGTAGAAATGGTGAATGACTGCTATTTAGTACAGGATTTTCTTTTTGATTTGGGGTTGATAAAAAAAAAGTCCTGAAATTAGATAGTAGCGATGGCTGTGCAGTGTCATGAATATTCTGAAAATTACTGAATTACAGTAAATAGAGTGAGAATAGTTTATCATTAAGCTAAAATGCAGAAGAAACAGAACAATACACAAGAAATATGAGACAGTATATTTTGAAAACTATCAATCAGAAAATCCAAAGATCTAAGGTAAGGCTTTTTATTAAAAAATCAAGTGATATTTCAGGAAGTGGTTTAGGGTACCTGGCCATCTCCAGAAACTATTTTTGAATCAGATTCTTCAAAAGGTTTGAAAAATGTAGATTATTAAGCTTCCTGTCAGGATAATAGAATCAGAACCTCTGAGCGTGTGGTCAGGATCGAAGATTCTCTCAAGGCAAGAGGATTTTTTTTATACTGTTCAATAAGAAAACCACCTAGGAGGTCTAGCACTCAACAAATGTACATATTATTTCCTTCCATAACATTTTATACAGACAATTTTAGGCCAAAATTATTATCAAGCACATCCTTGATAAATTTAAAGTCTCTAAAAGAGAGCAGCATCCTGACAGATTAGAAATTGGACTCTTCACTTTGCCTGGGGAATGAAGGGGAGCTATGACCTAGTTGAAATTCTTTCTCCTTTCTTCCCTCCAAATATTAACTAAGTGCAGTCACTGTTTCATTCCCTCCCAGGCCTCACTCTGGTTAGAAAAAAAGAAACCCACAAACATTCATGTGTAAAAATGTTTGAGCATATTGTATGCAAGAATTAGAACCCTCACCTGTGAATTAGAAAAAAAAAAAGTCCTCATCTTGCACTTTATAGCAGTGATTAAAAAGAGATAATTCATTCAAAACAGTTTGGCAAATGCTAACAAGGAGAGAGGGAGCGATAAAGAGAGAAGTAGTAACAGTTGCATAAATCAGAAGTAAGTATACTGAATGCATAAAAAGAATTGTTGCCCAAACATAGTCCAATGGTAAAGGTTGAGAGTGCCTGGGTTCGAATCAGAGCTAGACTGTTGCTAACTGGGTGACCTTGACTCCTCTGTGCCTCAGTGTTCTCATCTGTGCAATGGGATGATAATAATACCTCTCTCATCAGGCTACTGTGAGGACTAAATGAGCTAATAGATACAAAGTATTTGCAACAATAATCAGTACATTGTGTGTCTGTAATAGTTAAAACTAAAAGTAATTTTGTAAATCAAAACGATCCTTGAAAGTTGTGTTGTTGTTTAAACATAGTTAATAAGCTTCAAAGATGCTATTACACAATGAGACGCAACAATGAGATAGAAAGATTTTTAGGTCTAAATAGATATTTTCTTAGCTAGACTGAAAAGTCACATTCTTATAATCATTTTCATTTATCTAAATCTTTGACCTCCTACACTTCCATCTTAAAACAAAGACGGAAGAATGATCAACAATAAAGGGAGTGCTAGCCTCAAATTTCTTCACTTTTGTCTCCAAATTCCTGGCTAGAATCGGTTATAACTGTAGACTGGAATTCTTTATCATTGTAAACCCATATTTTATACCTACTGCATTCATATTTTATACATAATACTATTTACAATTGTATGCTTCAATTAAAAAAAAACACAAATGCTAAATTAAAAATAATATAAGTACTAGGTTTTAACAAATGTCGAGTGCCTGAATTCTTTTAACATCCTTTGGAAAAGAGGAGCATTAAACAATATAAAAATTTCTTAAAGACTATCCTTCTCAGACCTACAAAAAGCGGCAGTCTACAACAACCACCTTTACCAACAGGAAGGCCTCTTTTTGTTGACAGAAGAGGAAATTTAATGGTTATTTATTCCAACCCTTGGCAAAAACTATTTTTCTGAAGAAAGGTTTTCTAACCTTAAATTGATGCTTTTTATTAAAACAGTCACTTTATATAACTCTTCAGAAATCAGATGTACACTATAAAACCATTATTTAATTGCCTCCTTTCTTAATTCAGGATTTCTGGTATTGAGTTAGTCTTGTAATTTTATAGTCCAAAGGCAAATTTCAGGAAATTATGACTAGCATTAATGCTATTTCCAGAATTCTGACCAAATTATCAAACTTACAGCATTATGGAATGATAATTCATTCTGTAATAGTCAATAATTATAGCTTTGCTCCAGATTTCTTAACACTCTAATGCAACACTGATGTGACTTAGAGTAACTTTAACTTGTCAAGAAGCGTTTCTTTTACAAACCATTGAGGAATTCTGCTCTGGGGAAATGATCACTTCACCATTTCATCATTAAATTCAAGTTACTAAAGTTTAGATTAAGTGAATCAAAGAATATAAAAAATGTACATTGAACTGATTGACCCAAATACACAGTTACGCATTATGAAGCACCGGCTGGTAAGTGTTGCTAAAACAGATCAGAAGAGGAGAAAGGCACTTCATGGCCCACACGATGTGATGTGCTTGGTACATGTGTCAGGCTCCCTTTCCCTGAGTCCGGCTCCTTGCTCTTCACACTAGTATTACAATTGTTACCATATGAGGGGAGATCATTTAATCACTATTTTCTCTTTAAGTTTATGTATTCTGACTTTATACCTGTACTTCAGAATCTCACAGTAATTGACATAATAATATTATGATCATTGGAAAAGTATTAATTTTAATATTTATTGAGTGCTTGTTATATTCAAGGGATTATGTTGAGCTTTTTAAAAATCCTTTTTTTAAGCTGAGAAACTGACATCTATTTATATAAAGTTTTATATTTGGAAGTTGACATTTTAATTTAAAACCAAAGATGATAACATATAATGAAAAAGGTCACACTGGAAAAAGGAAATGCAACAAATTTTACGTGTGCTAGCTATTTGATAATTGCTGATGTAAATAGTTTAATGTCATTATTGTTGGATTTATTATTTTTAATGGTATTAGATGAAACTTCTCAATATGTCTTTATTTTCTTGTTTCAACAAAGAATGGCGCTATATTTGATATATAAGACCTAGTGTACAAGCTTCAAATTCGATTAGATATATCAAGTTTACACAAAGCCAAATGTATGAAAGGGGATCTTTTAAAAAAAACTTTATTTGAGAAAGGAAGAGACTTATAACAGAAGGCAAGAAGGGAAACATACAAACAATATATTTACAACACAAAACAAGAGATCACCTTCAAGGGTGTAAATTATAATAAATACAGTAGATTTTAAAAGAGACATTTATCCATTAAGTCTAAGATTATTTAAGTCCAGCTTTCCTTTTCACTGGTTCCAGGTAGTTTCTTGATTAAATTCAAAGACTATCAAATTCAAACAATTAACGTCCACCAACTGTACTGACGAGGCTCTCTCCAATGACATTATAAAAATAGGGTTTTTTTTGCTTGTGATTACATATCTTTGAAGTAATATTATACAAAAGTCTGCTCAGCCACATGTTCCTCCCCAAATAAAATGTATTTTAAAAGATGCACTATCCCTTTTTTATGAGATTGAAAAAAGACTTTGAAGAAAATGAATATTTATGAGATGGAAAAAATATACAATTTTATCTTAGGCATGCCATATTTTTAATGCAAAACAACTGACAAAAAAGTCATTTTAATATGAAGGAATATACTAACCAAAATATGTTGGTGATAAGGGAGTGTTGCCTATTATAGCTATTTGTCAAATTATCAGAAGGACTTTCATTATATGGAAAAGTTTTAAACTTTCTAACTTCTAGTTATGTTAATTTAATTTGAATGGAGACTTTTTAAAAAAGGATAATGTATCTTTAGCAGTAACATTTTTAAAGAAATATTTTTAAATGTCACAGCAAAATGTAAACAACACGTGCCAATAACATACAGTTGAACAATGTCTACATTTGGCAAAACTGCTGTATCTCCTTCGAAACAGGATACTACACCTTAAAATACCTCGGATTTAGAAATATAAATATTTTAATAGAAAAAACCTCACAAAGATTCTAGGTCAATTTGGATTATCCATATTAAAGGGGTCTTAATACAACGAACCTTTAACTAGTTTAACAAAAGTAAACCTATAAAACAAGGTAAACATATCAAAAGGGAATATGAAGGAAATGTTCCAGTGAAAAGCTTCCGTAACAATTTCCCTACTTGTGGTGTTATTTTCTTAGACAATAAATCAATTCATAGAGTGCCCTTTAAAAACAGAAAGAGTAAAACACTATCCTCAGATTTTTTTCCTACATTCCTCAGTACATGAATCACTTGGACTTCCTGTTTCCACAAGGCATTTCCTGTTCAGCCTCACAGAATCACTTTTCTGTAGGAGAACAGCAGGAACCTGACAAAGAACTGACTTAAATAAACATTGTCTTCTGTTGCCTTCAAAGTTGTTTGTATTTTATAACATCAAAGGACATAGTCCTTCTGAAGGTGCATTATGTACAAGTTAAATTATTTTGTGAAATCTAAGTTCCCTAAGTTTTGATTTGCCAAAAGGGTATGGTATATGCCCACGTCATTATGGAATTATACTTAAGAGATTCTCGCAACAATAAAAAATATGATACACCTTCTTCTTTGAAAATTGATTTTGACTTGATATCAGATAATAAACATACAGTTACTGTGTTTTCTGCAATTGTAGATACAATATCGTATCTGATTGGATCATATTGTTGCACATTACTTCTCATCGACATTTGCATCTGCTTCATTTGATCTTTTTTGATAGACAGTGTTATCAAATTACACAAGATAAAAGTAAAATGAGTAGTGCTATGTGAGACATAATGTCACATGTAAAATAGCACTGCAATTTGCATCTATATATTGAAAACCACCTGTATGCCTAATATTTTCAATTGCAACCTACACAATAACTACTGGCATGGTAACCAGAACATTTCTACATAACAAAAAAGAGAAAGGAAGGAAGGGGCAGATTACCTTTAACAGTGTTCAAGACTATAGTATGATACATTATATACAGTGATGTGAAAATTGAATTCTACAAGTTCAAAAAAATCAAAAACTAATAGAATGCTTCATTGATCAGACTGGGAGACCATATCCAGCAGTCACTGATCTCAACACATAAACTAAAAATAACAGTGAATTCGTTTTCCTTAGAAGTAGTTGGTGTAGCAGGCTTTGGGATGGATTTAAAGCCTCTTGATTGGATATTATATACCATAATTTTAGTGTAACGTATTTTCTTACCAGCGGATTTTCAATGAAACCTTGATATCTATATAGAGATCAGTAGATAGAGAGATCGCTATATGGATATATGCAGATATCTGCATCCGTAAACACTGAAATCAAATCATCCAGAGATATAAACTGATAGGAAATTATATGTTTGTCAATACCAGCAATGCATTTCATGTTCAGATAATGACTTTAATTACAAATCCTGGAGCTAAATCTTTGCCTATTACCTGTTGCATAAAAGCAGCCTGCTCCCCAGATTCCATTTCCTGGATCTGAGCATCTTCATCACTGTCCACTGGTTCCTCCTTGACCTTCACAGCCCCAACTTGTCCCAGCGTGTCATCCGCACAAGCACTGCTGTCGCTCCTAGTGCTGTTGCCACTAGAGGGCGCTCTGTCTTCCTGCATCGCCTGGTCCCCCTGGAGCTCTTCCTCGGCTTCCTCAAGGTGACTGCCTGGTTGCTTCAGTTGTTCTATAGATTTCGAAAGCAGCTGGAAGAGAGTGTGCAGGGATTCAAAATTCAATAGTTCTTGATGGTAACAGAGAAGCGAATATACTTTGATTTCTAATAACTCTACTTCAGTACACTCTGATTTCTAATCACTGAACACAAATGACAGAATGAACTTGAAGGCAACAAGTTTCCTCAGTAATACTAAATCTGAAGCAGTTTCCTTTCCACGTTGTATTGGTGTGACAGGCTGGGAATAATGAGGTCTTTAGTTTTTGTTGTTGTTTTTATCATTCTTTAATGCAGTTAGAAAATGGTGGGGGCAAAGGTAAATAAACTTTATCCATGGAGACCATGAAACTTTCAAAAGGATAGGTTTTTCCTGAGGCTAGTTTCTCCTCATGAGCCTGGAAATAATACTTTTCTCAAAAGAGAAAATGAGGTGATTAAATATTTTCTTAATCTCATTTTTCCACAAACATTAACACTTTAAAAGCCCGAAACACAAATGCTAATAGTTCTTCTTATCTGTATAATTTGCCTGTACCTACACAGTGAAATTCTAGTCAAATGATAAAGCACATTCTTATGTATACATTTGTTAGACACAGAAATAATCATTATGAAATTCTGAACTTCAAGAAAGTGCAAAAGTTTAAAAAATATTTGACAACACATTAAAATGTTTTATAAACAGACCCAAATGGAAAATTAAGAAATAAGAAAGAAACAAGGAATTACTTTTATTTTGAAAATTACTATTTAGACATTTTACTTATTTTAGAAATTAAAATTGAATTGAATCTTCAGAAGCAAATGAATTAACAAATTAATGATATAAAAAGATAATTGAAAATATACCTAACTTATACAATAGCAAAATATCATAGCCATGAAAGCTAAACAAATGGAGAAAAAATCCGAAGATAATTTCATCTCACATAGGTCATTTGTTTTGTTTCACAATAGCCCCATTGACTGATCATCTGTAGGCCTAGAACTGTGCTTGCAAGAGTGGTTAGAGTTTGACTTTTCTGTTATGTAAGTGCCTATGTAAGCAACATGCCAATTATTGCAACCAACAGCACGCTTATAATATCACCACCAAAGCATGAATACAGGTTTTTCTACATAAAATTCAAGTTTACCTCTGACTTACACCTAATTGGGTTTTTAAGAGTAAACACGTTTTAAAATTTGAATATTAAGTACTCACACTTTGAGGGACACCTCAACCTCTTTGGGCTTATAGACTTTCCTTCAGTTCACACAACCTCAAAGGGTCCTAAACACACTAATAATGACCTTAAGTTTCACTGTTGGTCAATTTTTTTTTTTTTTTGAGTTGGAGTCTCACTCTGTCGCCCAGACTGGAGTGCAGTGGCTGCTCCCGGCCACCGCAGCCTCGCCGGCTGGGCTCCAGTGATCCTTCCGCCTCAGGCTTCCAATTACCCGGAATTACAGGCATGCGCTACCATGCCTGGCTGATTTTTTGATTTATTATAGAGATGAGGTCTCGCTGCCTAGGCGGGTCTCGAACCCATGGGCTCAGGCAATCCACTCACCTCAGCCTCCCAAGGTGTGGGATTACAGGCTGAGCCACCGAGCCCAGCTTTTTGGTAGATTTACTGGGAGTGCTTATTCATTTGTTTAAGAAATATTTACTGAGTGCCAACTATGTTCAAGATGCCATGCTAAGCACTGGAAAAACAGTCATTGCCCTGCCCTCACAGAGCTTATAGTAAATGTCTTTGAAAAGCATCTAATCGATACATAGAGTTAATCTTATAGTTAAGTAACATAAATGCGTTGAAGAAAGAAACACAAGGTGTTATAAGAGCACATATTTGGGCTGGGTACAGTGACTCAGGCCTGTAATCCCAGCACTTTAGGAGGCTGAGGCAGGAGGATTGCTTAAGCCTAGGAGTCTAAGACCTGCCTGGGCAATATACTGAGACTTTGCTCACTACAAAACATTAAAAAATTAGGTGGGTGTGGTGACATGTGCTTGTAGCCCCAGCCACTTGGGAGGCTGAGGTGGGAGGATGACTTGAGGCTGAGGCTGTAGGGAGCTGTGATAATGCCACTGCCCTCCAGCCTGGATGACAGAGCAAGACCTTGTCTCAAAAATATATATATATCTATACATACACACATACACACACACACATGCACCACCGAAAGGCTAGCAGAGTTTGTAAACCAGAGTAAAATGTTGAAAGATGACGTTACAGAGAGTGATAAGGTTTATGATATACTTGGGTGGGGAGACTAAAATCTGGAGAAATAAAACATAATTTAGGGTAAACCATATATAAGACTTAAATATCAACAAACCTAAGTCAGGCATGATCAAGCCAAGAAAACATATGTCAATCAAAACTCTTATCAAAATGAAGAAAGCAAATTTAAGTATTAACTTCCTTTGGGTCTACAATATAACATCTGTTTTTTCTGGGTCGTCAGCATGAGGAAGACATTCATCTTACCATGCTTAAAATGCTTTTAAGTATTCTCTTGTTTTTGGAAACCATTTTCAGGACTTGTGCCCCAATTCTAAATACTAATCAGCATCTCCTGTTTTAAATACATCATACTTTGCACACTGCTGAGATTCTGGAGAAAAGAGGAAATACTAGACTCTTAAATTTTGACTACCTAATTGTAGGACCCCACGTAACTTGTTCTTAAAGAAAGAACATGCAGCAACAAGAAACACAAGCAATAATTTAAAGAAAAAGTTCCTCTCTTGGCTGGAACACCAGGAATAAGAACAATGGGTGGCAAACACCCACTCATTATTCAGAGAGAGAGAAAGACCATCAGTCAGTCCATCATATTACGTCCATCACTTACCTCAGACTAAATATAAAAGCAGGTTAGAGGCTCTTGTGGAAAGAAGGGATTTGTCTGAAAAAAAGATACTGGCCAGGCGAAAGAGGCTGCAAGCGCACCTCAGAGAAACTATCTGCAAGAAGACCGATGGCAACTCATCTTCTGGACAGATGCTCCCTGAGCTGTAGAAACGCTCCCTCTCACTACCATAGTGTAACAGGAAACATTAATGGGAGCCTGCTCATCACAGCCAGTGGACCAAGGACCCTTGTGAGGCAAGGGGACACCTCAGAGAGGTATTCAAAAGATCCTGCCAACAAAAGCCACTTGAGGATAGCAGAAAAGGCTATGTGCGCTATGTGGTCATGGGATAGGAACTGAGGGTCACTTGTGGAAGGTTAACCAAAGTGCACATGTGCACATGGCCAGCATCCAGAAAATGCCATGCCAGAAGTCCCTGCTTACTAGGGGTGTGACTCTGAAACCCCAGCCAGCTTCTGGATGTCTCACATTATAGGGAATATCCAATAACCAAGGGGAAGCTACAAGTGCCACCCACTAAGTAACAAGACTTTTCAGTTGCTATTCTTCTCTTTCCTATTCCCAGTGTCTCAGAGTCCTGACCTCCTAACCTTCAATAGTCTTGTCTTCTACTCTACCTCAGCTCCCAATATTGTGACCTTACCCAAGACTTGGTCTTTAATATTAACTGTCCCCTAAAACTCCATCTCAAACATCATTCCTTTCTTCTGGCTCATTCTCAGAATATTCTGCCCCAACCATTTCTCAGCTATGGTGGGTTTTCCAAGTCACATTATCATTGCCTATTACACCCCCCCCCCACTTGCTCACTTCTCTCCTTGCTAGACTAGGTTCCATGCTTCATCATTAAAAACAAGTCCTTCCAGTTAACTTCAATTTTCCTGCCCTTTTCAATATGGGTTTTACTGGACATGTAAGACTTCTAACCTTAGACCTCTGCCAACCTTAGACCTCTGCCAAACCTCAGTAGCTGAATGAGCTAGAAACAAATAAACATGAAAATCATGCTGAGTACTCTCTTTAAATTCATTACCACATCCTTCAGTGGGTCCTCAGCAACTCCATTTCTCTGGTAAATTCACTCTTTCACTCATTCTGAGACTGTCATACTCCTCTCTCCTCAAACTTGCAACATCCACACTCTTTCCTCACTCCCTGCACTTTTCATTTCATTGAGAAATGAAGGCATTTAGAAGAGAAACTCAATATTCTGCTACCAGCATATTTACCACACGGCCCCATTCATTCTCCCTGCTGTTACAAAGAATGAAATGGCACTACCTCTATCTAATCAAGTCCTTGGCTTAGCCCTAGCATCCCTTCATTCCTACAATTATCCACTCTGTCCTCCATCACACATATCTCCTCTCTGCCTGAGTGTTCTCACTTGTACACTTTCAGGCTTATAATATCTTAAATAAAACTTCCCTTGGCCTCCTTCCCCACCCACCATTATAAGCCTCCCTTCACAATACAACTCCTTAAGTTATCTCTCTTTGCTATCTCCATGTCTCTTTCCCCACAATCTGTAGAAGCTATGCCGATCAGGCTTTCATTCACACCCTCTAACCAAAATCTCTCATTAAGGTCAACAATAACTGCAATGATGTCAAATCCAGTGGCCATTTAAATATGGTAATAGGTAGCAGTTAAGGTAAAGCATTTTAGAAAGAGAAACAAGATAAAAATCACAGCCTCTTTGAAAGTAAGAGATTGATATTCTCAGTACTACTAAAGATGGGACAACCTGGGTACTGATTTACTAGAATATAATCTCCCATAGAGAGCAAATCAATGAAAATCTCTAATGACAACAAAACCTTGATATTTCAAAGAATATATCATATGCACATTTTAATAGAAAACCTTCTGAAATCTGACCTGTCAATGTATTCCTGAGGCCACCGAAAAACCCAGAAATCACATCAGTTAGTCTATGACTCAAATCTACTTAGTATTTACAATCTCAAGGACACAAATATATATATGACAGTATATATAAAAATTTTCAGCATGCAATACAGAAACAAGGCTATTGGTTCCAGTTAGTTCCTTTAGCTTCATCTACACCTCTGATATACTAAAGGAAACATGAGGGAAAGAAAATCAGAATGAATAATGTTATGAACACTTGGCAAGAAAGTCAAACGGTAAAATGATCTCTTTCCAAGAGCAGAATTCCTTAATGATTTGTAAAAACACACAAAAAAAGTTGACATAAAACAGTAACTTATGAGTGGAAATCATATAGATATAAAATGCTGGAGTTGAAAAATTTCTAATAACATTCTTTAAATTCTCTCCCCTGTTTTTCTTTTTGAGTTGGAGTCTCACTCTGTTGCCCAAGCTGGAGTGCAGTGGTATGCTCACAGCCACCACAGCGTCGATCTGCTGGGCTCAGATAGTCCTTCCACCTCAGCTTTCCAAGTAGCTGGAACTACAGGCATGTACCACCACACCCGGCTAATTTTTTAATTTGTTGTAGAAACGAGGTCTCACCAAGATGCCCAGGCTGGTCTTGAATTCCTGGACTCAAACAATCTTCTACGTCTCCGCCTTCCAAAGTGCTGAGATTGCAGGCATGAGCCACCGCGCCCAGTTGAACCCCCTTCTTTAGAAGAAGGACTCTCATGCCCAAGAGAAGCCAAGTTATATCCAAGATTGCAAAACAGGAATTTGTAAGTTTTTAAAAAAGAGAAGTACCTGGAACTTTCTACACCCTTCTATTCTGTGTTTTCCTCTGAAATAGCTATATTTTGATGACAACTGAATTAATATAAACAATTCCAATCTCTCCCCTGAGCTCCAAACTCGCATAATTGGCTGCTTACTTAGCTTCTTTGCCTATATCTAGAATATCTAATGGGTATCAAAAACATTAAATACCTCAAAGATAAACTTTATTCCCATCTCACCCAAATGTATTGATTGTATCATTTGAGTAAACAGCATTACCCAAATACACAAGCCAAATATTTAGGATTTATTCTTGTTTCTCTATTACTCATCTTTTTCATTTAAATCTGTTAGGAAGTCCTGGCAATTCAACTTCCAGAATATAGCCTTTATCTCGACATATTTTTCCATTTTTGCTACTACAACTGGGATCCTAAATACCATCGTTTTCTCCCTGAACTACCCAAAGAGCCTACTGTTTGGATTTCCTGCTTGTCCTCTTGGCCTTCAACAGTGCATGCTCTTATATTAATAGTAGTTTTAATAATTCTTTTCAAAATATAATTCAGGTAACATCAGTTGTCTTCTTACGATACTCTAATGACTTCCCATTATGTTTATAATGAAATGCAAACCTCTTAACATGGTCAACAGACTTTCTATGACCTGGTCCCCACCTACTGCTCTGACCTGGCTCAGTGTTTCATTCCCTCATTCACAGACTCCAGACTGGCCTGGTTGTCCTGTGAATGTGAACATGCCGATCTCATTGTTCTGCAGGGTCTCAGTATATGCTATGGTTTCTCCCCTGTCTCAAATCTTTACACTGCCTGACTGGCTCCTTCTTATCAGACTTTACCTATTTATGTAATATATTAATTATGATCTCATTACTGTCTGGCATTATATCACTGTTTTTGTTTATAAGAATAGTTGTTTATCTCGCTCACTATATAAACTTTACGTGGGCATGAGTTTGATGTTTTTCATTTTATGTCCCAGGGTTTAATACAATGCATGACACCTCATTGGTGCTTCATAAATAATCTGAAAACGTAATTATTAATGCTTAGTAACAATGCTTTGACACTTTTCCTCCTAAGTTATAAAGCAAAGTCAATGTCTACAGGATCATTAACTATTACTTTTTTGTTTTCTCTGGAATAAAATGTGCTCTTTCACAAAATACAAAAGAGATAAATGGGACATCCTAGAACCAGTTTTGCAAAAGACAAATGCACAGAGAGAGTTAATTCTCACAACTTATTTTATTTTAGGTATTTGAGTGAAGCTGTTTTTGTTTAAATAGTCAAATGTGTCAGAGTTAAAAAAAATTAGTAACTAATATCAGCAAGGAAAAATTACAAATAAAAAGCACAGAGAAATTCTGCCTGCCAGATTGGATTTACTTTCTATTTTATTTTTATTATTTTTATTTTTATTTTTGAGTTGGAGTCTCACTCTGTCACCCAGACTGGAGGGCAGTGGCCGCTCCTGGCCACTGCAACCTCAACCTGCTGGGCTCAGGCGATCCTTGTGCCTCAGCCTTCCAAGTAGCTGGAACTACAGGGTCGTGCTACCATGCCCGGCTAATTTTTGATTTATTGTAGAGATGAGGTCTCACCAAGTTGCCCAGGCAGGTCACAAACCTGCGGGCTCAGGCAATCCACTCACCTCAGCCTCACAAAGCGTGGGATTACAGGCTAAGCCACCAAACCCAGCTACTTTCTATTTTTAAAACAAAAGGTTACTTAGTGTTATTTGTCAGTTTCTGACTATTAACTATGAAAGCAAGTACTCAGATAATATTATTTTCTGTGTTTCTCAACAATATATGACCATTGCAAAGATGGTATGGGCTAACCCTCTGCTAATTTTCCCTGCCAGAGTGGCCCCAGATGTGGTAAGGGGATGTCTGCTTACTCTCAGTGGGGTAGCAGCGTCTCTCTTTGGTTAAACATCTGGAGGTGATCCCCCAGCTAGGTAGAGCTGTTGCCTCGCTGGCTAGAAAACAGAAGACGAAACATCTGTGTGACAGATAAATGTGCAAGCCTGTGTGAATCTCTGCTGAGGCCCCATCTGTAAAACACACTGTGTGCCATTGGTCTGACACCAGGTGAGTTGCTCTGGTGGGGAATCCAGCTGAGATAAAGAAGAGGCGACTGACCAGTTCTCTGCCTTTTGTCTGAGCGCTTACTCATCTGTCAGGGTGGCTGTATTCTCTCTGCTACTGTACAGCAATTGTGCCAAATACCAACATGCCTAGGCAGTCTATGACCATTCTTGGTTTTTAACACACATTCACTCACACAGATATTCTCTGGCCAGATAGCATAATCATTTATCCAAATTTTTAATGTCTGCAAAGATTATAACTAAACTCTTCAATTCTTATCAATCAATACCTGCTAGAAACATTATTATAGCAAACCCTTAATTTCAGTGTCTTACATTCTATGTTAAACATCATATATTATATTGGCACATGATAAAAAATTTATTAAATAATATTTAAAGGCTATGTTGATATCCTTTACACATTATCTCATTAAGTTCATCTTTGCATAAGTTACATTGCTTGATAGAAGTCTCCAAGTCTATATAAGCATAAATGGATTCAAATAAATATTGTTAAATTTTATAATTTTTTCCACAGAAATCCTTTATGTCTCCATAAATATCTTCAGATATTAAATATCAACTAACAACAGGACCACATAAAGAGTAAATCTGTTTCTGATAGACATCTGATATTCTGACATTGTCAACAAATCATTAAGTACAAATAGCTTGAATGTGATTACTGAATTGTGCAAAATGATCTTCAACACAATTCATCAGTTTCTTATTTTACCTCAGATTTTAAGACGGATTGTATTTGGGGAATGGCAATAGCACAAGATTTTTTGTTGTTGTTGTTTTGTTTTTTTCTTTTAAATAAATATAATACTCTTCTTTTGGAAAACAAAACCTTTCCCTTAAGCTCCAAGGAAACTAGATTTAAAAAAAATGATACAATTCTGTCTCAATTCACAAATAGATTAGGTATGTACCAACTGTTCTAAAAAACAACATGCAGAGTTTGGAGGGCTTTCAAATCAAGAGGTCTACTTAGAGAAGAACTCCAACCTCAAGTCAAAAAACTCCATGTCATTTCACTTCTGTGCATTTTAGGAAAATAATCCAAAGAACCAACATTAAATAATGATAAAAGAAAGATTTTCTAAACATTGGTTATTCACATAAATTGAAGAATAAACTGAAAAACAATCTTTATAACCAATATTAAACATGTATAAAATTAATCTGAGCACCAAGTTAATTCTTAATAAATAGCTCCTTATATGTTTAACTCTAAGTGACTGTCCAAAACAATCCCTGCAATTAAAATATCCTTTTCCTGGCTTTCAAAACTTCCTAATTTTTTTTTTTTTTTTTTTGAGTTGGAGTCTCTGTCGCCCAGACTGGAGTGCAGTGGCCGCTCCCGGCCACCGCAGCCTCGAACTGCTGGGCTTCGGCGATCCTTTCGCCTCAGCCTTCCAAGTAGCTGGAATTACAGGCATGCACTACCACGCCCGGCTGATTTTGGATTTATTGTAGAGATGAGGTCTCGCTGCCCAGGCAGGTCTCGAACCCGCGGGCTCAGGCAATCCACTCACCTCAACCTCCCAAAGGCATGGGATTACAGGCTGAGCCACCGAGCCCGGCTCCTAATATTTTAGTAACTTAATTATGTGTTTCCTTCTGGAAAGGATACTGGAGATTTCCTCCAACTAGTTTGAGAAAAGTGCCCACTCATTCTTTTAGTCTTCCAATAATTTTTTATTGAACATTTACTACATGCCAGGTCTTTGAAAGAAAACAGTCAATCGAGCAAGATTCTAACACAGAGTAGGGGAGACAGAAAATATGCAGCTGAAGAATAAAACTTGATGCGATAGGGTATGATGTACAAATGGGTGAGTGTGTCTAATTTTATTC
Organism: Carlito syrichta; assembly: GCF_000164805.1. Taxonomy (NCBI): domain Eukaryota; kingdom Metazoa; phylum Chordata; class Mammalia; order Primates; family Tarsiidae; genus Carlito; species Carlito syrichta. The sequence continues at coordinate 191,917 of NW_007245668.1, read as the reverse complement.
AGATGGACAATAAAGGCCCCTCTAAGAGGTGTGGTTTGAGCTTAGACACTCCAGTAGCAAATTGAACCATAAGAAGCCTTGAAGGTTGAGCCTTTCACACAGAACTGTGACTGGCATAAATCCTGGAGATGGAATGAGATTCCCCAGAGACAAGAGAGGAGCCCAGTGTGGCTGGAGCTCAGGGAGAGAGGGAATGGAGGGAGAGATGGAGGCTATTGGAAGGGGAAAGGTTCAGATCATGACAGCCTTGCAAGCCATATAAGCCATATAAAGGTATTTAGATTTTATCCTACAAACAATAAGGAGCAACCAGGGGGTTTTAAGCAAGACAATGACATGATTGATTTGCATTTGGAAATGATCACTCTGGCAGCTCTAGCATATTGCGTTTAGGTATGCAACAGTAGAAATAGGATGATTGAAATTTCAGAATACGCGATTCTTAGCAAGAATATGTAACAGGAATTCTTAAGGAGTTTCCTTAACTAGAAAATAAATGATCAGCTTTTCCTTCTTTTATAAGACTGTGCCATTTTATGTCCATTTATATCACCTAATAGTTTTCCCTGATAATCTTTAAGATCATCAGTTGACAGTATACTTTCTTTCCAAGTTTCCCTCCTTTGTTCTTTAAAGGGAGAAAATAGAGACACAGTGAGGAAAGCCATTTTTATTTCCTTTGCTAATCCTTAATGATTTTGGAATGAATCTCAGAATGGACAATATCTCAAAGTCAATGAATCACTCTCACTCAGTCTATAAACATCTCCCTTTTTCTTTGCTTTGGTAAACTGGAGAGCAGTGCAAGCCCAATTCAAAATGAGTGACCAACAATGAACAGAGTGAAGAGACAACCCACAGAATGGGAGAAAATATTTGCAAACTACCTATCTGACAAAAGGTTAATAACCAGAACATATAAGGAGCTCAAACAGCTCAATAAAAAAATCTAACTGCCCAAATAAAAATGGGCAAAACATCTGAATAGACATTTATCAAAAGAAGACATATAAATGACCCATAGGTATTTGAAAAAAATGATCAACATCATTAATCATCAGACAAATACAAATCAAAACTACAATGAGATATCATTTCACCCAAGTTAAAATGACTTTCAACCAAAAGACAGGCAGTGACAAAAGCTGACACATATATGGAGAAAGGATAACCCTCGTACACCATTGGTTGGAATATAAATTAGTACAACCATTATGAACAATAGCATGGAGAATCCTCAAAAAACTAAAAAGACAACTACCACATGATTCAGCAATCCCACCGCTAACTATATACCCCAAAGAAAGGAAATCAGTATATCAAAGAGATTATCTGCTCTCAAGTTTATTGCAGTAATAGTCACAATAACCAAGGTTTGGAATCAACCTAAGTGTCCTTTAATAGTTAATGAATATGTGGTACATATACACAATGGAATACATTCAGCTATAACAAGAATGAAATCATGTCATTTGCAATAACATGAATGGAACTGGAGGACTTCATGTTAGGTAAAATAAGCCAGGCACCAAAGGACACATTTTGCATGTATCCACTTGCATGGGGGAGCATAAAGTAAAAACAACTGATTTCATGGAAACAAAGTGAAATGGTTACCAGAGGTTGGGACGGATAGCAGTAGGGGGAGGAAGAAGAAGTAGGGATGGCTAATTGGTGCAAAAATATTGTAGGAGAGAATGAAGAAGATCTATAATTGACAGCACAGCAGGGTGACTATGGTCAACAATAATTTATTGTATATTTCAGAATAACTAAAGGAGTGGAATTAAAATATTCTTAACACAAAGAAATGATAAATGCTTGAGTTGATGGATATTCCAATCACCCTAATGTGATTATTACACATTGTATGCCTGTATCAAAAGATCACATGTACCCCACAAATATACACACCTACTATTTACCCATAAAAATTAAACAAATAAATAAATAAATAAATAAATGATGAAATGGGCAATCAAGAGTAAACCCCAAGTGATAATTACTGCATGTAAATGTGGGGCTGCCAGTATGACCAGGCTTTTCAATTTTTCAGAATACTAGAAATCTAGATTTTTTAATTTGAAATATTTTCATTTTAAAAAATTGACCAATGATTCAAATGCTTTTTAAGACACCAGGTCGGCCAAAGTCTCATGGAATAAGTCCAGTTCAGATTGCTGGTTTATAACCTCTGAAAATAATCCCCTGTCTTCTCTTGCTTGAACATTCCATGGTTTAGATCATTTATGGTTAAAATGTCTTTAAAATAATCATCCCCCATACTTGTGATTTGTTTTATGTTCCCCATTTGGTAAAAAAAATTCAACCACTTTGCCAGGGGTTGGAGATAGAAATAGAAATTGATTGTAAAGGAGCAGCACAAAGAAATTTTGGGAGTTGAGGGAACAATTCCATATCTTGATTGTGGTCATTATATAATGATATGCTTTTGTCAAAACTCATTGAACTGTACATCAAAAGGAATAAATTTTACTATGTGTAAACTACATTTTAAAAAAGATTCAATCACTAATCATGATATTGTTCCAAAGAGAAAAAAATGGTCTGCTTCATGATGAATACAGAGACACATAAGAGTGCTGGAACAAAATCTGTTGGTTTGCTTTACAACAAAATGATGGATGCAATACTGAGACGAGTGGAAAATGTGTATCCTGGTAATATTCTAGCACTTTCAGACAACCATTTTTATTAACAGTATAAGGAACATAGAACTATCATGCTATGTAAGAATATAAACAGAGTGTAAGTTTTGAATGGTGATTACCATGTTTACAAAGCACTTTCATGATTATCTCCTCTCTTGTAATCCTCACTTACAGACCTCTAAAAATTGCCAATTAGGGAATTATTGAACAAAAGGTCAACTATCCTGAGCAAAGGTTCAAAACTAATGAATAATCAAGCAAGACCTCAAAAACTTTCTTGAAAAGACTATCAAGCATCAAGAATTTGTAATTCATATGGACCATGCATTATATAGAATCATTTTTTATTATAACTGTCTGCCTACAGGCCTATGAGCCAATTGAGGGCAAGAATATGCCTATTTTTTTTTCACATCTAGAATGCAGCCTAATGGTTGTTAATAGATAAATCTTTGTGGAACATCATCAATTACTCCATGCCAAGAAATTATTTTGGAGAAGTGAGTTTTTATTGCTGGTTGACACAACAAAGTTAATAGCAAGAGAGTAGCAGCACATTTAGAATATGAGAGCATCACTCTGGATGCAATTCTGCCTGGAGGAAGAGAAATACTCTAAAACCAGATGACATTTCAGGGTCACTATAATCCCTCAGATTTCATAAGTATTTAGACAAAGAGCAAAAAGACACAGAAAAAGAAAACCTAAGACCAAAACTTTGCAAGCTACCAAAAAAGTTGCAAAGAGACTGCTACACACAGGCAGTTTTCATGTCCACAAATCACTTAGTTATATTAAAAATTCCTTAGCAAGTCTTAATTATTTCATTCTGTCATATGAAACTATTTGTCAAGGTTGGGAAACAACTGAATTATTTAGCTTCCCTCTCCCTTTGAACTGCCTGGATTCAACATCAGTCACACTACTCACATGGTTTAATTCCCCAGATATTTTTCTTTCCCTATTTTTTAAACCTCATAGTCAAGTCCAACTATTATTTTTCTCATTCAATAAAAGTGTTTCTGACTAGATTAACAGTGCAGAGTGAAAAGAAAGGGTCTCGGTCCCTTCCCTTGGTCTTCAATTTATGAAAGCAGCAGTGGGAATGTTTATGAAGCCGCACATTAATCCACTGAAATGGTCATTTAGTTTCTTTTCCAAACATAGGATTTCATCACATCTAATAATAAAGCAACAAACCACTTTCTGTATATTACAAACCATCAACTTGTAATTATATGGTGAAATACTTCTATACGAATTCTCTGGGATGACGTAAGCTGGTATTGTATAAGTAGATTTTTTTGAAGTCCGCTACATGCCTACAAGAATATATTTACATTGGGTTAATGAGGACAAAATAGCATCTATTTAAGGGTAAAGTCAAAGTTTCTTTTTTATAAACCTCCATAGATAGATAAATAATCAAGAAGGCTTTTTACTGTTCTAAAATTAAGACTGCCTTTCAATGCTTGCTAAAGTTTTTGGAGATACTATCCATATAATGGGCAAAATGTAACTCTAAATTGGTGATTAAAAGACTCTGCATAAAAACAAGTTGTCAAGTGGATGGACAGAAATTAAACCTGACAACAGTAATGCCCACTTTCCTAAATGAAAGCCCAGTTCAAGTTTCTACTCATCCATTTTTCGAAATTTAAAACAAGACATTTTCCAACCACTCACAGATGAAATGCCAACATTTGCATTTTAGTTGAACCTGAAGTAGTCTGTAGACTCCAGCTTCTTGCTTGCCTAGAACTCCTGGAGAAGACGTTTGTATAATCTAAAACAATGGCAATGTGAAAACCCGCGAAAGAAACGAAAAGCGACCTGGCTGTAATTTGCTCTGTGCTACCTTCACAGTACACTGTTGGGAAAACCTTGTCACCCAGTACTGTACCTGAATGTCTCATTGTCAGGTCTATGTGCAAAGAATGCCAAGTGAGTCACTGGAAGCAGGGCAATGCATGGAGAGTTGGGAAGCAGAGTCGGGAAAAGGGATTTCTTCATCCCAGCAAATCTAAACCAACACAAAAGGACAAGATGACCTTCCTTTTTGTATGTTTGTTCATTTGCCTCATTTTTTAATGGTGAAGTTTCTCCTTTTGGGCAAAAGTAACTTTTAAAAAAGCTTGTCTCCTGCTTGGTGACAAAAACAAGACTGAAATCACAAGCACAAATGGTTAAGAACGGGCTTTTGTGTCCTACAACCTATGTTGGGATCCCAGCAGTGTGCTAGCCTGTCTCCTTGCTCAACCTACTTAAGCCCTGTAAAATTAAATTTCTTTAAATAAAAAAAGTGAGTTGCTAATATTGAAGGGGTAATATATATACAAACTCTGGTATGAAGTCTAGCTCATAGCAGAACTTGCATAAAAGAGAGCTGGTATTATATAAATTACCCCAACCTCAAGGACATTATGAAGAAAGAGGACACGAATAGTGCATAAAGGAAGGAGGAAGAGGTACATGAGGAGAAACAGGGGCAAGGAAAAAAATCAAAGATTGGCAAATGGCCCTCATCTAATTCTACGTAAAATTTTAATTTGTCCTTGCACAAGTAAGTGTGATCTCAAGATATGTAAAGTTTTTGAAATATACACACACCTAAAGAATTGTTCTTCAAATTAATCTCCTTAGCAAAATACATATTTTTTTCAATAGTGCACAAAGTAGTTCTATATTAGAATGGCCTTCAGGTATATTTTATAAGGAAACACATTCACTCATTTATACACACCCCACCACACACACACACAGAAGCATGCTCGCTGTATGTGTTCACGTGCATGAAAGAATATACTCTCCTGGGTTGCTGTGGATGTATGATTGGGGACAGGAAATCGTTATGAATCATGAGACATTACGGAGAATATGCTACATGTATGTTAGAAAATTATGTCAGAAAAGGAATAAAAACAGATACTTCTCAAATAAAGGGTCAAATTCTTTTCCAAAAACTAAGGAAGCTCCCTGTTTTCTCAGCTCCAACATTTGAGCACAATTATATTCATGCCTTGCTTGTCAGAACATAACATCTACCTGTTTAAATAAGGGCAACAGTAGACATCTGCTTGGTCTCCCTTCTACTAGTCTTGTCTTAGATATATTTTTATTATGATAAAATAGTACCCATGTCAAAATACCTAAGTATCATTGCAATAAATATAAAATAAATACTTATATCTAGACTGAACCTTGACATATATAAGATATCATCTCATGATTTACGTGAGTTTTTAAAAAGTGTTGGCGGACATCCAGTCATAGGAATGCATAAGGCATTTATCACAGGGCACATGAAAGAAAGAGAAAGAGAAAAGGAAAGAAAAAAAAGAAAGCAAGCGATGTAATAAGGAATAACACAAAGAGGTAACCAAACTAAAGTTTTATTCCCTCAGAGACATCAATTTCCTCCCTCGTGTCCCCTATCCTAATATTTAACACATTATATTACTGTTTGTTTGGACAGTTCATTTCCCACACCCCATACTACAATCTCCACTGAATATCATTTTCTTAGTGCCTGAAACAATGTCTGCTCACAGTAAGGGTTCAATGACTTGTTGAATGGATACATGTGGAGGTTAATATTGCAGTAAAGGAAGGTCCAAACAAAGTAAACATTTTCTTAAAATTTTGCTTATATGAATCTGATGGAATGAATATGACAAAATTAGATATTAGTAAAAGTAGCAAAATCCTAATTAAAACAGAAACTGTTAGACACGAATCAATGCTATTTGATGTAAATACTATAAAGGAGAAATAATTAAATAAATATTGTAGTAATGGGGATGGGGTTAGCAGAGATTTATGACAAATTATCTCACAACAAAAATGCCTGAAGATATTTCATAAAATTTCTGTCTATCATTTAAATAATGATGTGACTAGGGATTTGCCCTTTTATTTTTTAGGCAATGGTTAGAATACTCCTTTAAAATCATCAATATCTCTAAACAACTATAGTGTGTTTTGTTGTAATCAATCACAGTTTTATTTTATCAGAAAAAAAAACTGTTGTAATATTTCAACTTGAAATGGGCTCAGGAGAAATTGCCAACATTTTAATGCTTTGTGTTTGCTATTTTGTATTTGGGGGAAGATTCTATTCCAGAAACTCTTTTTTCCTCCAACCAGAAAAACAAAATATACTGGCAAAAGCAACAGTTTTCTTTTAATAATGGTATAAAACAACTCATGATTTTTTAAAAAGACTTACAAAAATACAAGTCTTCATTGCCCCCAAATACCACAGATTAGCAATAGAAATTGTTTAATGGATCTCTGAATTATTTTATACATCTCAGAAAACAAAAAAATTAATGTTGTTAGTTATGATTTTCTTATGACTAAACTTCTCAAAACATTTTCAGTGAAAATAGAACATTCAAACCCATGAGCAGATATAAGTCATCCTGACAAGGGTTTTGTCTCTAGACTAGCACTCTCCTTTCTGACTTTCCCCATTATTTACTGGCAGATATGACAGTGGGGAAAAAATACTATATAAGTCCATTCCAGAGATATTTCTGTTAAGCCCTTGAGTGCTTACACCATAATTTCAAGAGGCAAATAATTTTAGGACACACAAATGTCCCATGAAAATATAATTAAAGTACAAGCAACAGGTAGGTAAATAATTTTATATGATTAATAACAGTTATGTTGTATCATTACACTGAAGATGAATGACTATTTTATAAATACATAAAAGTAATAGTAAGACATAAAAATATTCTTCAAAATTTTATGTCAATAATTACATAAACTATGCTCCTAAAAGTATAGATTGGTTACTCTTTCTTTTTTTTTTTTTTTTTTGAGTTGGAGTCTCACTCTGTCGCCCAGACTGCAGTGCAGTGGCCGCTCCCGGCCACCGCAGCCTCGACCTGCTGGGCTCCGATCCTTCCGCCTCAGCCTCCCAAGTAGCTGGAATTACAGGCATGCGCTACCATGCCCGGCTGATTTTTTTGATTTATTGTAGAGATGAGGTCTCGCTGCCCAGGCGGGTCTCGAACCCGCGGGCTCAGGCAATCCACTCACCTCAGCCTCCCAAAGGCGCGGGATTACAGGCTGAGCCACCGAGCCCGGCGTTACTCTTTCTTTTAATGGTTATTAGCAATACAGACATATTATTACAAATTTCATACCAAGAAGCCTGTTGTATTTAATCTGATAGAGATTTAGAGATAAATCTACTTGTATTTTCTTAATTCCCTATTTTTTGCTTTCCTAAATTCCTGGAAAAAAAAAGAACCATAAAGAAACATTGAAGAAATCAAAGAAAAGACACATTTAAATATGTCATTTGCCCATTTACATCTTCATATGTGCCTATATTTCCTGCATTAATAAGTATCTTAACAGTAAGAACCATGTTTTTATGATGTCAACTATCTGACTTGAGTTTGAATGAATTTAATAAAGATTCATCCATGGTAATGGGGAAAAAATGACAGAAATTATAGTTTATATGATTATTTCTTACTATTGAATATTATAAATGGTTAGATAGAGTTCACATATATATTATTATACAGAAATATGTTAGCTTTTCTCATCTATGTTTTGACCCTAACCCAATGTAAAACAACAATCCTTGTCATCTCATGGAGAAAGTGAACGGTAGCAATTTGCTTTTCGATGGTTCTATTGTGAATACTTCAAAATAGAACACAGGTTCAATATTTTCCTTAATAAGCTTCTTCTCTGTTCCCTAAGACAACTGAGGACAGGTAAAATATTTTCAAAATCTGGAGAATACCCAACATGCATATACCAACTTGATTAAACATATGGAATACATACTTGGAGAAAAGCCAACTGGCGACCTGCTTGAGTAATCTAAACACCCAAGCAGAGAGAGGTTAACATATAAAGATCAGCTTTGGACTTTGAAGTTTTCTGGTCTTCATTTTGCCTAATTAAGACAAGATTTAATAATCAAACCACTGTACAAACATATACCTAAAAGTATAGGTTTGTTTCTAATTTTGGGAAGAATTCTTAACAGATTCCAAGGAATCAGCTCCACATGGGAAAGGGTCTCTGATAAGAGCTGCTTTTCTCATTGCTAAAATGCAAATGTCTGCTTTTCATCTTAGTTTTATCCTTTTGACTGGGGTTAGCATCTGCCAGTCAAAAATCTCCAGTGTGATACTTAAAAAGAAAGATTCTGATATTAGTACATCTTCCAAACGTGAAACAGTAGCAACTCCAGGTCATCAGAAACTGTATTCCAAAATATTCTTAAAGATATTCACAGAAATCATTTGTAGATTATAAATTCAAAAGGGATCAATTAACCTATTTTACCCATAGTAGAATATATACATCCACATGTTTCCAGGAAATAGAATCAGTAGTGGCAGAAAAGTCTATTACAATCTAATACTGGTCTTAAAAACAAACCTAATTCTAGGTCAAAACATTATAAAGCAAAAAGTAGGATTTTTAATTGTCCCTCCTGCATACATTTCTTGTGCTGGAAACTTGACAAATTTTCAAGAATATCTAGTAATTTTAAGTTGTGCTGAAAGACCACACAACAAACAAACAAACCTAACTCTACCATACAGCAAACATATGCAGAGTCACATTCAAGTCAATGAGTATTATGCCATTAAGCAGAGAAGGAAATTGGTTCTCTTCTGACATGATTGATTTGATACAAAATAATTTGATATGAAATAATTTAAGAAATTTAGAGAAATGCTAGAGCACTAAAAGAGGCATTTACCTGATGATACAGAAAGACTCTGCAATGTGTAGTGAAAAGTTAGAGAGGCAGTTGCCACCGCTAGCCACCCCACCTTCAACACCCCAATCGTACACCTGCACACATCATCTTTGACAGCAGCATGGGGCTGGGCTGAAGAATTTCTGTCCAGTAGTGTAGTCTTCAGCCCATGTTCCCTTCATGGCTCTGTCCTTATTAAGATGAAGTTCAAATAGAAGAGAAAAACACAGCCCCTTCCCCTACTATAGTTAGAAAGATGATTAGACTTTTGCCCATGAGGGCTGATTTTGCTTTCTGTTTGCTTGTTTTTCACATCGTATTACAACAAAGTATTTAATTACTAAGTCAAGGTGTAGCTATCCATTTATCAGTAAGCAGGATAATATTTTGCAATCTAATGTCTCTCATGCCTCTATAACATACTTGTAAGTGATACAGAACAAAAGAGAAGGAACAGAATCTTAATACTCAGGACCCTAATATTTTCCAGGAATTTTCCAGTAATGAGAAGTGATATGCTTTTGTAAGCTTGCCACAGGAGAGAGTAGAGGCAAAACTATACAGACCAGGTTCTTTAATATAATTTTGCTTACAAATTCATAGAAAATACTTTATTGGCCTGTTTGATATGATACTACAATCACTGTGCCTTTGTGGATGCCTCAGCAGGGAAGCTCCCAAGGATGTGGTATAACACAGACATTCACTGTCCATTTCAGCCACAACAAGGCTGCCGGGAAGAAGTTATCACAAGTTTCTGAGAAACTGCTTCAAACACTTTTGAAATGAAGTGGTACCTACTAAAAAAATGAATATAGATGCATACAAGTTGCTGAGAAATACCTTGTTGGCTAACCTTATTCTATCTGCCATCACCTGTACAAACTTTTTGACATGTCAACCCACCGTGTTCAAGTCTGCCTCGAGGCTTCTATGCAATACTGAAAAATGAGGCTCCAAGTACCTGTGTCTGTGGGTGCTTGTGTACTAAGATAGGTCTTGCTGATCCATAAGCTCAATTTTCCTGCAAACGTCTCACAATATAATGATGATATAAATATATAAATATATATATATATATAGTTATGTTGTCCTTGAGCCCAGAAAGCAGGGGTAGGATAATAATAATCTCATTTTTGCTGTGAGTCATACTAACATGCTCATCAACATTCTCCTCTTATATACCCATAGCACTGAAGCAATCCCTGTTTCCAAACCAGCAGTTATGACATTTGGCTTGGCTTGGAGGCTTACTTTGTTCATGTGGATCTGCTGCTGGTATTGCTTCTGCTTCTCCAAGAATTGCTGGTGTTGCTGTTGAATGACCAGCTGGGCCAACGTGCTCTGAGGCAACGGTGCAGACTGGGTTCGATTCAGAGGTCTGTGACGGGGTAATTTGTGAGCACCTCTAATGCCAGGTGAAATTCTCTCTTTTGTTGCCAAAGGAGACTGAGGATGTAAGGGAACTCCACCTGAAAAAAAGCAACATGTGTGTGTATGTATGTGTATATATGTGTGCATGTGTGTGTATGTGTGTGTATATACACATATGTATATAAATATATATATTTCCAAGAAAAGACAAGAAACCAAAGAAAACATAAATATAGTATAAATTATATGAAATATAGTGATGCAGGCTGGGCTTGGTGGCACTTTGGGAGGCCGAGGAGAGGGCATTGCTTGAGCCCATGGGTTTGAGACCAGTTCGGGCAACTTGGCGAGATCGCATCTCTACAATAAATCAAAAAATTAGCTAGGTGCAGTAACGCACACCTGTAGTTCCAGCTACTTGGACAGCTCAGAAGGATCGCCGGAGCCCAGCAGGTCAATGCTGGGGTAGCCGTGAGCATGCCACTGCCCTCCAATCTGGGTGATGGAGTGAGATTCCAACTCAAAAAAAAAAGAAAGAAAGAAAAGAAAAATAGTGATGCTGCCAGGCAAACAGCAGAAGGATACATCGGGTGTGGGAAGACAGATGTGCCAAAGCATCGAACAGGTATGCATCTCATCCTATGACTCACCATAGTCTAGTCTGGTATGAATAAAGGTAAACTGAGGTGAGTCTCTCCACCAAGCGGATCTTAAGGAATAAATAAGGATAATAGATACTAGTCTTTCCTACAGTACCAGGTGTCAGGAAGAGCCTTGGGTGGCACTGTTGAATCTTTATCGGAGTCTTGAATAAAAGTGAAATTACACTGTATCACTGACAAAATAAAATTACTATAATGTCCTGTAAATGGTGCCATAGTTTATTACCAGCCACAAGAAGCTTTTGCTGTCGCATTTGTTCTTTCAGTAACAAGTGCTGCAGGAGAGCCTGATGGCTGCTGTTGGGCTTTCCCTCTAAATTGACATGCGAGTGGCTGGAAGACGCCGAGATGCTGCCCCCATACTGTCCAGGCAGGGTGACACCTTGCCTGAGTGTCTGTGTCTCACACTTCTGTTTCTCTTTGAGTGAATTCGAAGCCTGTATCAAGAAATAAAAAAGATGTTAATCTTCTTTCATCCATGAAAGTCACTGGGTTTCTACACCATTAGATGAGTTTCCCCAAAACAAAAACCCCATCCTACCCAATGGTTGAGTTGAAAAGAATGAATCAAAGTACATCTTTTAAACTGACTGAATTAACAAAGGAGAAATAAAAAGAGGGTTGAAGAATTAGGGACAATTTAGTATTAAGTGTCTTTATTGTGAACCTAAGAATTTTTTAAATATTAAAAGTGATGCTAGATAGACTAAATTAGAAAGGAAAAAAAATCATGCAATCTGTTGTACATGATGACCACAGTTAATAACAATATATTGTGCATTTGAAAATTGCTGAGAAAGATTTTCAGCATTCTCACCACAAAACAAAAATATGTGAGAGAATGTAGATGTTAATTAGCTCAATTAAACCATACCACAATGTTTACACATATCAAAATATCATGTCATAAACAATAAATACCGGGGTGCTGAAAAGCGTACACACGTTTTAAGAGATGTTATTTATCTATTACTTTTCCAAGTTGAATTGAATAATGGTAGCAATGTGTAGTGTGACGTTCACTGAAAGTATGGCATTAATTAAATGAATATTAGAGTCACCATGAGACGGGCAGTACAAAGAAAATGGAGGAAGCACAATTGTTCTTGGAGTGCAAATCCATTTTGAAGTGGTATTTGAAATTTGAGAATGTTGTGGAAGTACGACAGTGGAGGTGTGAGTATGCAACAGAACCTCCAACACACCTAACAACTGCACACATTTGTGGTAAGTTTGAGATTCAGGGTACCATGTGTGATGTGTACAAGAATGGGAACAACAAGTCCCACAGTAGTTCACCATAATCAGAGGTGTCTTGACACTGATGGTAACCACTCTGAGCACCTCTTCTAATTGCAGAAGTCAAACATGACTTGTATTCATGTTTTTATATTGGTATATATTGAGTATTACAATTCTAATAGTTTTTTCCGTTCTTAAAATGTATGTACTTTTTTGGCACTATCTGTATACATAACTTTTTTATATTGATTTTTTTTAAATGATAATTTCAAGATTAATAAAGGGAAAGTATATTTCTAAAAAATACACCACCTAAGGGCTGGTGCGATGATTCAAGCCTGTAATCCCAGCACTTTCGGTGGCGGGTGGATTGCTTGAGCCTAGGAGTTCAAGACCTGCCGGGGCAACAGAGCAAAAACTAATCTCTACAAAATAAATAAATAAATAAATTAGCCAGGCGTAGTGGCACGTGCCTATAGTCCCAGCCACTTGGGATACTGAGGTAGAGTGCTCGCCTGAGCCCAGCAGGTCGAGGCTGCCATGAGCTGTGATCATCATGATCATGCCACTGCACTCTGTGTGACAGAGTGAGACCCCCCAACTCAAAAAAAGAAAGAAATACACTGCTTAAATAAGATGTATATTGGAAAGGTAAAGTGTTCAAATAGTTAAACTAAAGACTGTATCATAGGAATTAGGAAACTGGAGATAAATGATCTGTAATTTGGGGGCTGCAAACAATTGGAGCAATTCACCCTTTCTCTAAAGGCCCACTAATAAGTTCACAGAGCTGTTAAGTTTCCAACGTTTAATTTTTAAACATTCATAAAATTACTCATGAAATGAGGTATGAAATATGCAGGAATTTGATTTAAACATGTATTTTATATTAATTCATAGTAGATTCCCATATCTCTAAATATTGAAAATGACACTCCAGATACTTTGTATAATAAAGTAAACTATAAGTGAAATAAGATATTAAATAAAAATTCTATTAAGAACTTGAAATGTATGATAACACAGTAATAAGGCAATAACAATTATATCATCAATAGCAATAATGAATTATCCTATTCAAAGAATTTAATGAATGGTGGTCATTTTGCTATTACAAAAGCAGGACTCTAATACCCCAAAATTATATGGCATGTTTCTTTTCAAAACTCATGTTTCATCTTTCAAAATTGCTGTGCACCAGGGAAGCAAAGCAATTTTCAGTGATGGAGAAATTGAAGGACAAAGAGGAAAATGGTTTGTCTGAGTCACACAGCAAGTCAAAGCAATGTTTAATCTAGAAACGATTCCTTGTCCTGGCCTCTCTTCCTTAAAATTTCTCAGTATTCAGTGGGGAAATGGAATATTAAAGATCCCTTTGCCAAAGCAATGCTAAACTTGAAAAATTAATTGTGATAGCCTCATCCACACCAAAATGGAAGCAAAGAAGAATGAAACTTTAATCCAAACCACATTGGTTTATTCATTGAATGGTACCAAATTGTATTACCATCGAAACATTAAATGGTCTGGCTTTAGTACTTGGTCCTTTGAGAAAAAATTTTCCCTGACCACTTTAAAAGTGGTACATGTGTGAGTTAGTAAGGAATGGCTTAGAACATGCAAAAAGTAGTGAAAAAAACGCCTATTCATGTGTCATAAGAAGAAGTTTTTGGGCTAGCATTTATTTGTCATTAGAAGAAATAGGAGAAATAAGAATAAAGAAAAAACATTTAATAAGTGATGTCTTGAAAATATTAGCTATGAATATTTATTGTTAGTTTCATTCCTAGTTCTTCTTTTTTTCCCACTAGAACCAATTATTTACAAATGTTTCATGTGGAATTTTAAGAGCAGAACTGAATTCAGGATTTTTAAGACTTTTTTTCCCTCAACACCCAGATATAAGACAATATCTAAATTTTGCTCTATCCTCAGTGGTATAAGATCACAGTATCATGAAAAACATTATACTCTATTAAAAATACCATATTAGGTTAAAATATCCCTTAGATTGATTTTACAATATATATATACATATACATTGGACACACTGGACTTAGTAAAAGATTTGATACTAAAGACTGATAAATTATTGACAGACTGAAACAAATTTCTCTTTAAACCTAATGTATCACGTGACCTCTGTATATGAACAATTTAATTTTCTAATGAAGTATCCTGAGTAAGCCTCCCAAATGTTTTACAACAACTAAAACTGATATTATTTTAGGGAATAAAATAATTATTGCTACCTTCTGCTAGTATGACCATTACCTCTAAAAGAGGCTTTCAGTTGTCAGGACTTTTAAACTAATTGATTCTCTTTGAATCTTCTGGGAATAATTTAATGTTCTTAGACAGCTTTTCCAGATATGTATTCTTCAGTATCACAGAGTCAGTAACTTAAGTTCCCAAAATAGAGTCATTCACAAAATACATTCTATAAACATATGCTACTGAGCCTTCGAATCTACGCCTCTCAGCACTGCCCTGGGGTGGGTTCCAGGTCTGCTACTTACTGGCTCTGTGATCTTGCGTTTTTAAACTTTCCAAGTCTCAGCTTCTTCTGTAAAAATGTGGCTGTAATCTGTTTCACAGGATGGCTGTGTGGAACTACTAAAATATCTGGAGAGGTTTTTTTTTTTTTTTTTAAGCTATAAAGCATTACACAAATGTTAGTTTTTATTTTTATATATGATCATATGAACCATTGTAATTTTGATTTGAAATTAAACAGAATGTCTTTGAACAACACAGCAAATAGCAAACAGTGAAGGAGATGCTGACATCACCAAGTGTCTCTAAAATCTAAAAATACAAAAAATGAAAGGGAGTTCCCCTATGGAAATATCACTTTAGAATGATGCTGTGCAGTGACTTACATTGAGCTGGGATGGCACTGCTGGAAGCCCCAAGGTAATGTTGGGCAAAGAAGGAGAGGTATAAAGACTTAGCAGGTTCATTGAATCTTCATGAATTAGAAGGCGTTGCTGTGACACCATTTGCTGTTAAAAAAAAAACAAAAAACAGAGAGAGCGAGAGAGTCTCAAAATATCACAATATTACAATTTTTACTGTAAAATGCTCACATTTCAAAAAATAGGTCATATTATCAAAATATAAAAAATTAAGTATTTGTTTATGATGTTTATATTTAAAAGCTATAATGTAAAAATTAAATAGAAATTTTTTGCCTCAGACATAGTTATACAATCTGAAGAAAGAGCTTTTATGTTTGCTTCGCACAATTTAGTTGTAAAATTCTGGCTTTATGAAATATGGTCAGCATGTTTATCATCTACGGTTAAGTATTAACTGACTGAAAAAAACACGTACATAATACTGCCATAGTCAATATCTTCATGTGGTCTTCATTTAATGTCATTTACTAATGTTAAAACTCACACAAGAAAATCTTAAATATCACCATATAGGGCTTCCATAGTAATCACATCTTTTAATATAAAAATGTATGAACAGACAACTCTGTGTAGTGTATTTTTAGATCATTCATATTCAGAAACTAAAGTACATGTTAAAATATTATGAGTTCCTTATGCCACAATAGCCTTCATTTACACTGAAATACCCTGTACATTTTGGCATCACAGTGCTTTTTACAACAAATACCTTTTTTTAATCCATTACTAAGAGTCATGTTTTCCCACATGTGGCCTAATATGGTTGCTTGAATTACATTTTCTGTTTAACTCTTGCTTCCCTCCCAGAACTTTTATACAATAAGAGTTACAAAGGTCTTATTAGACTAAGGAACTCTGGCCTGATATGGTCCCCAAGGGAACAACATCCCTGAAAAAGAATACTCCATGTAACAGTATGACACAGTGACTGCTTTCTTCCCAAACAAAAAGCATATGGGACTCCAATAATAGACCACCTCCAAGAGGGATATTGCACACACGGGCTTTGACTAAAGTAAATATAATAACTTGTCAAGCATGTTTGGGGGAGCTGTAGATTTTCCCCTGGACAAACCTGGGATATCAATTAACTGGGGGAAATATCATGTGCTAATACAATACAACCTCAGAATGTCACTGAACAGTGATGCATCACCAAAACACAGGATGTTATTCCAAAACATCATCTCAATCATACGTTTGTTTGGAGATGAGTCCGAGTCTTAACATAATAAGAGCAGAAGGTAAAATGTGGAGTTTTCTCATCACGACTTAGAAATCTAAGTTAACTCAGATTTGATTTCTTCTTAAAAGAACATGCTTGGTATTTGTGCATGAAAATCAAGAGGTACCTTGAAACCGGTAGCATTACATTAACTTTACGTGCAACCATTTACACAATTAAAGTTGTCTAAAGTGCCACAGCATAAAGATTGGTGTAAAAGATTTTAAAATTACAATGTGTGATATTACAATTCTACCTTGGGAGCTATTAGCCATAGTTACTTATTTTCTTTAAATAAAAAGGCAGACTACCCTTTATTTACACAAATAAGTTTTTCATACAAATTTTAAGTATAGAATATATGCCTGACCAAGAACAAAAAGAATGTATAAAGAAGTAAAATACGTAGAGCAACCTCTTTCAAGTCCCTTCCCACTGTGGGAACTTTTCTGTCTTCTTAATAAAACCTACTTTCTCAAAAAAAAAAAAAAACGGGGGAAAAAAAAGAAGTAAAATATGATAATGAACTTATTGGAAGGAAATAATAACTTTAAATAAAAGGATATTCCATTCACTTATCTATATTTATAGAAGAGAAAAAAGTGTGGAAAAATAAGTACTTTATTTAAAGTATAATATTCATTCATTCAAGATTGTATCTATCTGCTTCTCACAGCACTGAGCTTTGACATGGACTGTGGGAATGAAAATACCACAGACCTCACAAAACAGTCTATCTTCATTTCCCAAAGAAATTTCTGTGACATCTTCCCACTTCATCACAGAAAGCAGACTTAAACTAAAATAAGAAATAGATTTCTTCTCAGATGTAATAACGGCAGCAGCACACTGGCTGATCACACTGGCTTAGACTAAAGTGAAGGGATGTGGAAATATTCTTGCCCTGGGATTGCAGTCCCCTGTAGTTTTATATAAAAATGTGGTGACTTCATTTCTTTGGTGGTATATTGATTTTCAGCACCCACTACGTGCCAAGTCCCATGCCAGGGATTTTTTGGAGGTTAACCCATACTTCACAAGCTCTCTCAAGTCGCCTTTATACTCATGTTGCAGATGAGAAAATAATAATGTCCCCAATTCTGCTTCTCTGTGGGATCTCCAATGAAAATTTTAAACTACTCAAGGTTATGTGATTTGTTGTCTGGTGCTGCTGCGGGAAGTACACACCCCTCTATGGCCACTGCCAGAGGATAAAGGAACTACACAAAATGAGAATGGTGGCAGCTTCAGAAAAGAGAAAGCAAATGCAAGTCCTGAGACTCATGGAAAGGAATGGAGGATTGCAACCAGGAGCCAGGTGACTTGGACATGAGGACAAGGCCGTGGTGACTTTGTAGACATGAATATCTTCAAGTCCTGGAGACGATTCCTGAGGAAGCAAGGAAGGTTCTATGTCTCCCACATCTGCTGTGTAGAGTTGGTTCTTTCCACAGAGACTAACAGGTATAATATATCATAGAAACTGCAGGGATTTGATCATTTCTTGTCTCCCTCAATTACAAATAAGGAAACAGGTACAGAGCTTATGTAGCCCTCCAATGCCTATCATCACCAATAACTTAAGAGAACTGACAGACCATTTTCCTCAGTTTATCTTCTGTAAATATGGCTTTCCTTAGCTAGACTTTTTAATAAGAACAGTCTGTGCATTCCAGGTGAATGTCTCTTAATAAAACCTGGAGCCTATTCTACACTGCTGGGTACAGACACACTTGAAAGTCAGATTAATCCTGTCCTCTTTTGATGGACAGCATGGTTGGAAAAAAAAAAGAAAGAAAGAAAGTCAGATTAACAGGTTGTGAGAGGTAACATTCACAACCCGAGACACAATCAAGAGTCGTGACTAGTATTCCTACGCAGTAGGAAGGCCACCCATTGTAGTACAGTGGGGGAACTTATAAGCATTTTCAGGCACAGTCAGGGCTTTTCCAAGAGGCTGTTTTGAAACTGACCCAGCCTTTAAATTAGTGTTGTGCTTAGATGCCAACATTTCACAGCTTAGAACATTGGAAAGATGGCAGCAGCCTGAACAATTTTCAGAACCAGAAACTTTTTCTGTGGTTGGATAAAATGGAAATATTAAATGTATGAATGATTAGCATTTAAACTTCAAAAACAATGAATGAGTGACTCCTGTTAGATTAAGAGCTGGTGTTAAGCAAAGATGTCCTGTCTTACAACATTCACATGCTAGTCAGGTACACAGAACAGTAGAAGACTAACTCTAAGGACCTGTGACAATTACTATAATTAGAGTAGGCTTAAAATACTTCAATGGCACAGAGGAGGGTGTCAATTTTAAACAAGGCTTTGATGGGTACCTAATATTACATCAGAAAAAGCAAGCTATTAGAATGAGGAGTATGAACTGGGCCAGGAGATGGGGTAGAGAAGGCCTACTCACGTTTTATTAAGGCCCTTCAAAATTTTATTTAATTTCTTTTCTATCATGTCAATGGAAAGGATATTAAAGAGACAATATTTGTAATTCTGATGAATAAACTACACATAAACTGAAAAATTAAATACAGCTATTTATGCAGGTAATTAAATTAAGAAGCTACTGTTTTCAATTAAAAGACTCAATCTCTTCAGAATCTCTTCCATAATGGACAAAATAAGAAAACGGAAAATGTCAAATGTTATAGGAATTTAGAAAGGTAAAAGCCTTCATACATTGCTGGCGGAACTGCAAACTAGCATAGCAATTCCAGTGAACAATTCAACACTATAAACCAAAATAATTACACTTTAACCATGATCTAGTAGTTACTTTGCTGGAATTATAACTTCAAGAAATTCTCTCATTAATCTGTAGGGTGATATCCATGGGTATATACTGAAGAACTTTTTGGTATGGGGTGAGGATTGGGGGTCATGGGACATCTCCTTTGGGCATGGGTAAATAAAATGGAGCAGCACCCAGCATGAATTTTTATAGTGAGTCAATACTATAAAACCATTAGGTTTCTGTATCCATAAAGACAAGGCTGTATCTAAAAACACATGCTTAGTCATACAAGTAAGAAATGGAATGAGACAGACAATACCATGCCACTATAATAAATGGGCACAAAGCAAAAAATATATTTGATGTGAGAATCCATACATCAAAAACACAGGAGGAAATAATTGCCTGTGGGGGCAAAAAAAAAAACCACAAAAAAACAGAAGGTGAGAAAGGAGATACAGAGGAAGAAAGGACAGAAGAAAAAGAAGAGGCAGGGAGGGAGAAAGAGAGGGAAGGAGGAAACAAGAGAGAAAGGAAGAAAAACGAATAACTTTCTCACGCTTAAGAAGACAAAAAAGAAGCCGGGCTCGGTGGCTCAGCCTGTAATCCCGTGCCTTTGGGAGGCTGAGGTGAGTGTTGCCTGAGCCCGCGGGTTCGAGACCCACCTGGGCAACTTGGCGAGACCTCATCTCTACAATAAAACAAAAATTAGCCGGGCGTGGTACAAGCACGCCTGTAGTTCCAGCTATTCGGAAGGCTGAGGTGGAAGGATCGCCGGAGCCCAGTAGGTCGAGGCTGCTGTGGCTGTAAGCAGTGTGTCACTGCACTCCAGCCTGGGCGACAGAGTGAGATTTCAACTCAAAAAAAAAAAAAAAAGAAGAAGACAAAAAAGTTGCCTGAGCTCATTGATTTGACAATAAATCAAAATTAGCTAGGCGTGGTGGCGCATGCCTGTAGTTTCAGCTACTTGGAAGGCTGAGGCAGAAGGATCACCTGAGCCCAGTAGGTCGAGGCTGCTGTGGCTGTAAGCAGTATGTCACTGCACTCCAGCCTGGGCGACAGAGTGAGACTCTGACTCAAAAAAAAAAAAAAAAGAAAGAAAGAAGACCAAGAAGTGAATGATGATCCTTGACAGAATACTTGTTATATAAATAGCAGCCTCCTTTTAAGAAGCTCATGGGAAAAGTGGATGTAGAATTTTCAGCTCATTGTATGTTCACAGTGATCTATAATATGCACAAGAATCAGAAAAGGAAAAAATGCATACAGAATTTTGGTAAGAAGCAGTCTGAACTAGGGAAAATAAGTTTTGTCTATGCATCTTATATCTGGGGTCTCCCACTCACTGGCTTGCATCTACCTTCCATGGACTTCAGATCCTTCCACCTGAGACTGAAGCACCTCTGACTAGCTCTATCAAGTAACATCTGTGTCTATTAGAATGGTAAACAGGAGACATGCTTATCAGCCTTATTCAACTTTGACTTTAAAGCATCTCAAATCCCCAAATTTAGACTATCTCAAAAGAAGGAAGACAAGTTTATATACACACAAAAAAATCTTGATCATTTAATGTTTGTCTAAGGCTTCCATTGTATTTTCTAGATTGTATTTATTTTCCTCTTTCAGAGAGCTGACAGAAAATTGAAATATTCGCATAATTAAAAAGAAAATCTGTTAGGCAGTAAAAATCTCTTAAGCTTTCATTTTTACTGGACACCAAACAAGGTATTATTATATAATAGTTGTGAGACAAAAAAAAAAATCATTTGACATAGTTTGCTTAGCATATGAAAGACACTAATGCTTCGTTCAAGATCTTGCTTTACAATATTGACTCACGTTATTCCTAGAAAATGATTCTATTGTCATAGCAACCTCCTTTCCCTGGGGGGATGTGAGGGGGGCGATTATTTGCTGCCATCTAAAACCATAGCTCTACACCTACTCAGAAGAGTTCATAACATTTACAGCATATGTCACAACAACTATTATGAAACAGTAGACAGATGAGCAGTGTGAGATTGGGGCAAAACAAGTGACATTTCTGATGACTATAGAACACTTAACCTTACTATTAAAATCCCTTTAAAAAATCCTTTTTCTGCAGGAAAAAAATATTTAAAAAATAGCATAGCAGAGACCGCCACTAATGTGCAACTAGAAATAAACCAGCAGCTTGGCTACTGCTAAAATAGCTATCAAATAAATCTACTAAATCTGAAGTCATGGTATTGATATCCACGGAAATATATTTGAACCCACAGGCCCACAGTATTAACAATAAAGTAACTAGATAGGTAAAGACATCTTTGAAGGGAGTTGGAAATAGAAATCCCTGAGGTTTCATCTCCCCAACCAAGTTTACAAATGAGTAAGCAAGTAGCTCCAACAATCTGAGTTCTGGGACTGAGCATATGTAAGAAATAGAAGAAATGGAACAGAAGTGGTCAGAGCAGATGGAGACTCACTCTCACATGAGAGTTTCTGGCTTGAAGACAAACATGCTAATGAGTTTTCCCTCTCAGGAGTCAGCATTGATAATAACAACAAAAAATGAACTTGTTTGGACCTTCACAATTTACCACCTGCTTTCCAAACACTGATTCCTTACAACAAAGCTGTTGGTGTAGGTATTACAGTACTACCTTTTACTAGATCAGGATTCTGAGGGTCAGGGAAAGTTTGGCAACTTGACCAACGATGACAAAGTAGTTGGTTTTGGAGCCAGGCTCATGCTGAGTCTTCTGAATGGAACACCCATACATTCCACTACATTGTGCTATTTCCCGAGCCTCGAATTATGAGTAGATGCTCCTCTTACTTCTGTCTTTCTTTCATCTAAACTAGGCAGGACATATGAATTAAAAGATAGAAAATTTTGTTTTCATCTAGGACTCAAGATTTTCAGATACAGCCTTAATATCCTGTACCCAAAGCAGCAAAATGAAGTAGAACCCCATTCACTTACATGGGCTCTAAAAGAATTAGGTGACGTGTTTTTCTACTTACAGATCATGAAATAAAGAGTTCATTCAAATCCACACTGCTCTACTATTTTAAAATGAAAACTCACCTATATTGCTTAAGCAAAAATAATGGAATAAGCCTATTTAGTAAACGATGAAGTACGCAACTAAGTTTTTTAGAGTGAAGTGTTGCAAATGAGTCATACCCTCACAATATTTCTTTTGCTATGAAGTCAAACACTATTATTAATCTTAGAAGATATCTGTAAAAATAATCCTAAATTGCAAATGATGGTTAATCAAGTATGGCTAAGAATATTGGGTTTTTTTCCCTCTTTTCTTTAGTTTAGGTGGAAGTATTTAGTGTTACAAAGCTAGGATATTAATTTGCTGACAGGCTCAGTCTGAATTCCACTGTCTCCTCACCTATCCAGAATGAATTACACTACAGATTTCTGTAAATGCAATACAGCAGAAAACCACATGTTAGCCATCAAGAGTGCATTTTTTGTTCTGGGCCATGGAGAGGCTACCCATCAGTGCATAAAGGTCTGCCCACCTGGCCTTTTGGATCATAGTTCAGGCACACAATTAATTCATTATGAGGTAAGTCACTGCTTGCTTTTGAACTCGTCTTTCCAGCTTTGGAGGTGAATGTCCTGTCACTGACCTGAAGAAATACTTCTACCCTTTTAAACTCCATTAAATCACATTTCCTTCTGTTTTGTTTTGTTTTTCTTTTTTTAATGGTGAGGGTGGAAGGAAAGGTTTCCAGTGACAGAATATGTTCAACAATTAGCTGAAAAGCTCAGGCATCTAAACTGATGATTTGTGACAGTTACAGTTTTAGGGACATAAAGTAGATTAAAATAGCATAAAATAGTATAAGCAAACTCTTTTAACTTACTTGTATATGTTTGCAATTTAAAGATAGGGTCACACAATCTGGGACACTCCATTTAATTTAATTTAATTGAAACACATGAAAATACAAAAATAAAATCTCACCTTTTCCATTTATTTCCAATCTCATCAAAGTATATTTCATATCATGCTGATATGCTGTAGTAAGTACTGTATGCATGTATATATGTATTCTTAATGAAGGAATAAATATATATATCATTTTTATTAGTGACTATCAAACAATACTATCCCCCTTCTTCCCTCCTGAAAGTTAATCATCATGCTAAAAAGGCTCTCTTGGCTTTTTAAAATACACTATTACTACATATTATCTAACAAAATATTATGTTGCTGTTCAAAACATAACAAATGCCATCATGCTCTAAATGGTCTTCTGAAACTTACTGCACTGACAATACATGAATTATACATGCTGCTGAACGCAGCTGTAGTGTGTCACTTTCATTTTCCAAGAGCACAAAATCTATCCACGGAGTGATTAGAACCCAGATCCTTTGGTATTTCTGCAATTATTAAGAATCAAATTCATCAAACTGAGATAAAATGGAAATTAAAGATATTAAAAAAAAAAAATTGTGACCAAGTTAGTCTTTTCGTGAAAATTGATTAAAGGGTTGCAGAAAACCAATACTGAGATATAACTGCACTAACCAGAAGACAACACCTACAACCAATAGTCCAATAATTCCACTTACATCTCTGATCACAAGTATATACATAGTATTTATTTCATCTGCTATCATGTCTTTGAAAGGATAATGAAAAAACGAAAGAAGGTTGACAGGATGGTGAGAAACAAGAAATAGTTAAAGGACCTGGAGATAACGTAGAGGCCAGAGTTACTATTCTTTAAATAGCTGAAAGGTGGTCATCAGGGAAAGAATCTATTCTGCTCATGTTCCTTGGAAAGTTATTTAAGGGAAATTTTTGAAATCTAGGAGAGTGCATTCCTCTGAAAAGGATTTGCATTTGCTTTTGCAGCCTCCTGGGAGACTACAAATATGGGATTATTTGAACCCAAATTAGTAACTTGAGGTTATGTGATGTGGGCTCCAAATCCACACTAGGACTAGCTTGTGGTTTTTCAAGGCACTGAAAACCAAAGCATAAAACTCAAGTGCGCAAGTGTCCTCAGGACAAAATTGACTTCACTGGTTTCAGTCCTTTGCTTATCAAGGATAACCTCTTGGTTTTGCCTTTATTTATATTTTGGCCTTGATAATTGCATTTTTTCTAAGTAATGTATTACATATATTTTGACATTTTATCAGTCAAAATAACCAATTAAATTAAATGGGCGCCCAATGCGGTGGTTCAAGCTTGTAATCCCAGCACTTTGGGAGGCCAAGGTGAGAGGATGGCCTGGACCCATGGGTATGAGACCAGCCTGGGCAACTTGGTGAGACCGCATCTCTACAATAAATCAAAACATTAGCCAGACGTGGTAGCATGCGCCTATAGTTCCAGCTACTTGGAAGGCTGAGGTGGAAGGATCACCTGAGCCCAGCAGATCAGGGCTGCAGTGGCTGTGAGCATACCACTGCATTCCAGCCTGGGCAACAGAGTGAAACTTCAACTCAAAAAAAAAAAAAAATCAACTAGGTTGTCTGAAGAGACAGTGAAGTGAGCTTATGAGTAGAAGTGTTCTAAGAGACAATGGATAATCACATGGCAAGAAAGCTACAGAGGTGATAGAAGATTCTGAGATTTGATCGGTCCCTTTCTGTCCCAAGGTACCAGGACTCTACAAAATACAAAGGAAGAAGCATGTCACAGTTATATAGGAGACGTTATCACACCAGCTCTCTGCACAGAGCAATGCATAGTAAAGAAGGTGTTAAAATGGTAGAAAGGGAAAACAAGGCTTTCAGTCAATTGTTGGTAACTACAAAACAGCTCATTCCATGAGTGGTTATTACCAGACTGTTGCCTTTGCTTACTCTAATGTGGAACTTACATAGACAAATTCTTGCTGACTTTCATACTTACTTTACTCTTATTCTTGTATCACTGGTTACCATAAATCATGTGTTACTTTAAACTAATTTCTTTCTTTTTTTTTTTTTTGAGTTGGAGTCTTACTCCATCGCTCAGGCTGGCGTGCAGTGGCACACTCACGGTCACCCCAGCATCTACCTGCTGGGCTCAGGTGATCCTTCCGCCTCAGCCTTCCAAGTAGCTGGAACTACAGGCATGCTCTACCACGCCCGGCTATTTTTTTTTATTTATTGTAGAGACAGTTCTCACCAAGTTCCCCAGGCTGTTCTCAAACCTGTGGGCTCCGGCAATCCTCCTGCCTCAGCCTTCCAAAGTGCTCGGATGATAGGCTTGAGCCACCAAGCCAAGCCAGGTTTTTTTCTTATAGGTTCATAATATTTACATAAGTTAATAAAGACTAGTGGTTTTAAAAATACATTTATAATGTGTGGAATTGAGTAAATTTCAAATCATAAATATCAGTTAAATATTAAAGTTCAACTCAGAAATATCACTTTGTATTAGGTAGCTAATCTGGCATCCAATTTTTAGAAGATACAAAATAATAAGGGTCTTACCTCAGCATGCGGAGTTGGGGGTAAAACCGAAGTCTCATTCTCAGTAACGTTTCCAGTCGGCCCATTGTTGGGTGAACTGGGACCAGACCCTGGAGAACTGCTACTGACTGAGGATTCTGAAAAATATTGTGAAGTACAAATGCATTCATGAAAAACATACAAAGATGAAGTTTAGTTACTTTAAGTAACACACAACACTGGACATCATTTATTTTCTCCCTATGTAAATGACAAACACCATTTCACTAAATAGAAAGAACTACAACAATTTTTAGAACATTTCTCAATTTTCATAGCATGTTTCTCTTTTGTTTTCACTTCAAAAAAATACAACGTAGCATTCAAATGTTTTTAGGGAGTAAAGTCATCATGTTAGAGAGGGACATCAAAGCTTTCGTTAGAGAAAAAAAATTAGAAAAGGAATCTTATCTTAGTTGCTCTTGTAACTATCATTAAAAAAAAATGATGAAGATAATGAGCTTGTGTACATAAAAAAAAAGCAGTTCATTTACAAATGAGGTCCAGTGCCATTCCTGTTATGTCTAAAATAATGCTTAAATTCTGTGCTTTAACTTGCTCATTATTTGATATATTAAGGCTCTATCTTATTATAGTGCATAAGAGCCAAAATTGTATGAAGAAAATACAATAGAATGTAAAATCTCAACATTGCACTTATGGCCTTGTACAACATAATCAAACTTTAACTCTACTCAACTTATTATGTAGAAGATGGTAAGTTGCCTAAATTTAATATGAAAAATAAAGCATCAGTATAATAAAAATATCTTTTAGAAAAAGTTAGATAACAATAAGACATTATTGAACTCATCTCTTTCCTCTTCAAATATAAAATTCACATGTACCTCAACATGTGAAGAAACAAATGCATTTATTAAAACACCTAATTAAAAAATAGAAATTTACAATTCTTAAAAATATAGCTAGATAAGTCAGCTTATCAAGTTTTGCCAAATTATTTATTGAGCTTTTTATTAATTCCTTATCACTCTCTACAATTCATTCATTTCCAGCGTTTTCTAGCTGCCTCATCCTTGCATCTTGTCAATTCAACTCTACACAAATGATCTTGCTTCGTACTTTTCTGAGATTGAAGACTTCTTTCTGATATAATTTCCACCAGCATCTTTTTTCTTTCTACTTCTTGATTTCATTATGGACACGCTCCCATTTCAAAGGTAAAGCACTTCTCTTCCTCTCGCCTCTCCAATACTAGCACATTTACTCTTACTATGATTCCATTCACCTTAAACAGAATCCTGAAAGAATTTGCTCCATCATTTATCCAGTATTATCAGGCCCTCCTTCTCCACTGGAGTTGTCCCTGTAGTCTGAGAGCATACTGATTCTTGATAAGTTGTGTTTTCACAACATCTATTTCTTCAGGCCCTGGCGATATAGCTCATCCACTATCAACCACAACTGTTCTCTCAAATCCCCAAATCGGAAGGGTTTAGAAGAAGCACCCTTCTCCATATCCTTTCTACAGTTCTTTACCTCCCTGTTTATCTTTCCACATCTCTGACTTTTCTTCTACCAATTTCTAAATGCAGACATTTACCTAATTTTTTGTCCTTATCTCTTTTCTCTTTCCCTTGTCAAAGTCACTCAATATTGTGACTTCAGATGTTATCTTTGGGTAGAATAATCTCATGAAAGTTATATTTTTTGTCTTTTATTCCTAAATTCCAGCCCAAATTCCTCTGGAACACTGGACATTTTAAATCTCCCCTTACATGTGTGTCAAATCCAATTTATGTATTTTAATATTAATGTTTTCTGTTTTATCTTTGTAAGTTATCACTACTCTTAGAGTCATCCTCACTCCCTACTTTCCTCCAAATCTAATTGGCTACTAGATCCTTTCAATTTGTAATCTACATTATCTCTCATCTACGTCTGACAGTCTGACAATAATCCTTTCCATTTAAGGCCTAATTGTTCAGTCATGAACTATACCAAATCTTCTTAATATTTCTGAATCACTATAGTAGTCTCTCAAAAATTTCAAACTCTTGCCAAAAGATTATACTAAGACAATTTTCACCCATCCCTATACTCTACAATGGAGCCTAATACTCTTTCTTACTATTGTTCTTTCTGCTTTCTTCACTCAGTCAAATTAAATCACCTTTTCTCTGTAATTGCCAAGCATTTTCCCATTTCATGCTTTTTAATCCTTTCTTTCTTCCATTGACTTCATTGCAGCCTAACCCCATCCATAAACTCAAAGCCTGGTTTACATATTTTGTGTCCCCCAGAGAAAAAGAACTCACATTTTCCAGGCAAATATTCTCTTGCTTTTCCTCAAAACACCCTTAACTTTCAACTTTGTGTTATAGTTATTTCTCTAGTCAGAAGTGTAGGGCCACAGGAAAGGATATGAGATTGGTAACAGAATTACAATCCTACCACTTACTTACTGTGGGAATTGAGCAAGCCAGTAGTATAAAATGCTTAAACACATCTTACCTACTACCTTTCTGTCTATATATCTTGCTTATATTTTGATTAATTTGTTTTATATCCTTGTCTCTTGTGTACTTGTAACAAAAAAGTACATTTTTTATTCTTATAGGAGTTTATTTCCCCCAACGCTTTACTCTTGTCTTTCTAGTACGACTAATTGATTTCTCATTAATATCTCATTTTTATATCTTTTCCATTTTCATATTTTAAAAACAATTATTTTCTTAAACATTTTGCTTTATCAATTTTAAATTATATTATTTTAGGTGATATTCAGACTGCAGCATTTCCTTATATAGAAAGCACTAAAATTCAAGGCAGCAACTACTACAACAGAGGATTATATGATATCACATTGGATAGAATCTGGGAGATAGTAGCAACTCACTTACTGGGAGCAATGGGAAAAATTTCAGAGAAAAGTAATATTGGAACTGGAGTTTGGAGAAGAATAGTTGATGAAATGGGGCAATGAAGAAGGGGTGAATGGAAGAGAAGGCATTGCAAGCTCAAGAATAAACCAATGCTTCAAACTTTAAAAGAACATAGCTGTATAAAAGAGGAAGATGGCAAGTGGTTCCTACATCAACTATTAGGAGAAGAGAGGCAACATGGGTTTGAAAAACTTACACTTGAATTTATGAAATGGGGAAGAGAGAAAAGACACACAGGTAAGGGAATAACAGCTATGGAAATTTAACTGCTATGATGCCAAGGGTGTCTCTGACTAGATGCTACAAATATTTATGATAAGATACAAACAGAGTTCATCCAAATTAAAGTTGGCAGAGCAAGTGTGTCCATAGTTCAGAGCTTCAAAGACATTTAGAGTAAGTACAGTTTACCAGTAAAAACATCTATAAAAGTATCCATAAGTCCCAGCTCACTGACTGGAAATGGGTCTTTAATAAATGCACAAGTCTCTATTGAAATGCATATTGTTTCCTGAGATGAAAAAAGGAGCCCTTATCTCATAACATTAGCTAGAGAAACATATTTTTAAGTGTAATGGAAGTAAAGTAAAACATATATTTTAAGTGCAATGGAAGTAAAGTAAAAAATCATGTTTATAAACAAGAACTAGTCATTACTCAGATATTGAGCTAAATTCCACTGCAATTTCGTAAAGAAGAAAAAGCGTCTGTGTAGAACAAGTTATGCCCAAGAAAAGAGATTAATAAGAAAATAGAAAAGCATATTGGTATAAATGAACATAACTTTAGATATTAAGATTATAAAGCTCAAAAAATGGAAACATATACAGTTTTTTTTTCCTTTCTTCAAGTTTGCCATTTAGAGGGAATCTACTCTCTCCAGGTAGGAAAAAAACCCACCTATCTCCATTTATTTTAGACAGCTGATACATCACTCATTTATTTTTTTGAGTTGGAATCTCTGTCACCCAAGCTGGAGTGCAGTGACAGGATCATGCTCACAGCAGCCTCGATCTCCTGGACTTAGGCTATCCTTCCATCTCAGCCTCACAAATAGCTGGGACTACAGCACGTGCCACCATGCCTGGCTAATTCTTTTGATTCTTTGCAGGGTCAAGGACTCACTCTGCTACTTAGGCTGATCTGGACCTCCTGGGCTCAAGTAATCCACTTGCCTTGGCCTCCCAAAGTGTTGGGACTACAGGCATGAGCCACTACACCTGGCCAAGCTTATTATTCTTTCACATTAAATAAAATGCTCACTTCCCAATCATCCATCCCCACCAAAGGACCGTGGGGATGAGCAATTTAAGTTTTTTTTTTTACAAACACTGAAAATTTTTACTTAACTAAATACAATATTTCTTCTAAGAAAGTCTGTAACTTTAAACTTAGAATTCAACTAAATTAATAATTATATTTATCATTATTAATAATGATAGAAAATAAATATAAACTTTAGTAAAATAAATTTATTTATTGTTCATTTCCTTAATATTTCTTTTCTCATAAGGAAAAATGTTACAATGTAATCACTAATATTTTTCTTCAGACAAGAATATCAGTCTATCAGGATTAAACAGGAGACTAAAATTTTGTTTTTCCTAAATAGCCTGTGAAACTTTACAGTTGCATTAGTATTTTGTGCATAAATACACTTTTCCACCTCTACTTCCACAACCTTCCTCCATATTGCCTCTCCAAACTAAACAGTGTCAAAGCCAAAAGAGATACAGAAAATAAAGGAGTTTTTAAAACTGACCAAGGATAAGATATCATCTTGGAGAACTAATACCAACTGCCTACTTTGATATAAGCACATTTTCCTGGACAGTGTAGAAAAATGGTTGCAGATTTTCACTTCTTTCCTGATGCAACCAAAGGAAATGTCAGGTACATGCAATGCATGGTTCAAAGTAGGTACTCAGTAAACAGTAGTCAGTGTTATTATTTTGGCTAGACTTTTTAGTTCTTATATTCTTTGGTCTTCTCTCATTTCAAACCAGGTACAACTGGGACTAGGGGGCTTGTAAGACCTCAGTTTGAATTTCCTAACCTGTTCACCTCACAACTAACCCAGGCAGCTAAAAAAATAAGAACTCTTCCATTGGAGACCAGTGAAAATGACAGTTTCTTCCCCTTCATAAAAAGCAATATATCCCCCTCCTGCCATAAGTCCCAGTTCACTAGTAAACACATAAAGTCATTTATGAGTTCTGTAAATTTGTTGAAAAGTCAAGATTTTGCTGTTTCATATAGTTTAATTTTCCCAGATGTATTTTGTACATTCATTCTGAGTAGAGGGGAGGTTCTTCTTAGACCTCCCTCCGCTCATTTCTGATCAAATTTCATTAAGAGTTATATTCTCCTGGTTAGCATTCCCAAAATGGACTGCCTGTTTCTGAAAAGAATAAGGTGAGCTTTGGTGTTCCCTAGTTCTGCTTTGATTGACACATAGTTCTGTTTTTTCATTCATTTCCTGTTTAACACAGTTGGTGAATGCATAGCAAGGTTTATTGAACTACTTGTGAGTTTTCAATACAATTTCCTTTCAAGAAAGAGTCCTTTACAAAATAAATTTTAATATGCAGCAGGTATATTTATTCTAAACTATTTTTTTCATCCTACTACCAGCATTGTTAGTATATGTCTACCCAATCCTCAATTACCTGTCACCTCAAACATTCGCTTCTTGAATGAAGTGACAACATTTCCATCCTTCCGCCTGAGTAAGGGGCTGCTTCTCCTCTCTGCCACTTTCTGTTTTAACCTGGACCGCACCTTCAAGTTGGGCTCAGAGGCTGAGGATTGAGACAAAAAAAAAAAAAAAATAGATAAAAATTAAAAAATAGAGAGCCAATTGCTCCTGTGTTTAAAAAAAGTCTCACCCTTTTCTTGGTCCCTTCTCATGCTCAAATGAAAAACCCAAGTATGTAAATGAGGCATTGACTCTACATTAATTAAATAAACAAATGAAGTTATTATTTTTTATGAAATGTGTGAATATTTTTCAACTTCTTTAAATAGGGAAGTTAAGAAGGGAGCAAAAATTGTAAGTTTTTTACTTATTTTATCTAGCAGAATTGGGATTGTTAATGGAAAGTTTAGTCACTAATTATGTTTAGGTCAGAGTAAGATTTATTACACTTCATTGTCAGCCCTCTTAATTCTCTCAAGAGTGAAACTCAATAACCACAAAAACAGTAACTTAATGTGATTTTAGAGACTCTGACCTGACTTCTGGTAATAAGAAGACACCTCTACAGCATATAATTTATCTCTAATTCTGACTCTTGGAATATTTCTTTGTCAGTAGTTTTAACCTAAAACACTTGTAAAATATACTCTGTGCAATGACACCAAACCAACTATAATCACAGTTCATAAAACTTTCTATACATTCATTATACTATCAGATAGAAAGAAAAGGCAGTGAAGTCTTAAAATTGAAGGCTCTGAGTTAGGTTATCTGTTTCATAATAAAAATGTACATTATTCATATACACACACGTTACTATCTCTGGTTATTCTTAGTGAAGTTAATTATTGAGTTTCATAATTTGTTTAAAAAATACCACTAATTTTTAAATAATTATACTTTTGAAGAATGGGAACACTGCAATGGGTCTCTGTATAATAGTAGGGGACGATGGTGGTGGTGGTGGTGATGACGATGATGATGGAAAGGATATTTCTGATAACAACTAACTTTTATATAGTGGTTTTTTTATGATCTAGTACTGTTTGTTCTAAGTGTTTTTTCAATATTAACTTGTTTAACCATAAAAACACCTATACGGCACAGACACTATTTATAATTTGATTATATCAATGAGAAAGCCAAAACACAGAGAAAGGGCAAGTAACTTGCCCAAGGTTACAGAGATAAAAAGGGATAAACAGGATCTGTGCCCAGGTAGCTTGGCATAAGTTTATTCTTCTAAATACTAAAAATATTGCTCCTCTACCTTTCTTTGTATATGAACAGCATAAAATGATAAAATCATTTTTTCAAAGCTCCACTAATCATCTATAGCAGATACAATGTTATAATGTAGCTAGATTTTTTTATCAGTGTTTTTTGTTTTTGAAGAAATTTATATTTTTGTGAGACTACAAATGTAGAACTTAAAATCTTTCTCTTGGTTTTTGGTTTCAGATTTTGAACGTCTACATTTATTTTTACTTTGTTCTTTTTTAAAAAATTCCCTTCCCTACAGCTTTACAGTTGGACTGAGAACTCTTGCATTATAGGTTTTCTTGGATTTGGCCAGTTGAAATAGGAACTTGAAAGAAAGGTTAGGTTTAAAATAAATCAAGTTACTTTTTGTGTGCTGAACATCTGATTTTATGCCCAAAAATATTGAAAAGGTAAAAAAATCAGGGGTCCAAAGATATTGTAAAAGGAGAAAGTTTGGAGACAGGACAGAGATCAGGTGAGAAGAAGAAGCTCAGAGTGATAGGGATCTGAAATGTATCACTCTGTAGGCCTGCCACCTGGAGGCAATGAACACAAACAGTCATAGGAAGGATCAAAGTTCCTGCCAGTCCTTCCAGCAGTGGCAACCCACTTTACCTTAGTGAGAAGTCTGAATCTCAATTACTAATACTCAACTTGCATACATTAAAGTGAGATAATGGGACTGTATTAACTTAGATGTGTTTCCCTGTATACATTTATTTTTAAATTCCTTTAAAAATAGATCTTGTGTCTGAAAAGCTACAGGTAATAAGTGTGTTAATCTGAAACCTAGAAATAAAAAATAAGAATCTGAATCCCTAGGTGCTAAGCACATTGGTATCCTCTGTGGTCTTGCTTATAACCCTAGGACCTAAATCACAGATTCACAGACTTAGATCTAGACATGACTTCACAATGAAACCTAGTGGATTCAATGTTGCAAATTGGCTATCCATAGGGAGTAAATCAATTGATCAATCACTTCTAAAGTCAGTGGATGAACTAGAAAATGTAGTGTGTTTTCAGTGAGAGGATATGGAGTTGAGTCTGCATGATACCACTACCCCACTATAAAATTTTCAGTGAGGTTCTAGTGCTTTCTGAGCTGGTTCTTCATGTGTGAAACATAAAGGCTAATACTTTCCAATTAGACACAAGACATAACTTTGAAGATCTGGATGAATGTGAAAGGGAAGAAAAGGTCTATAGAACTTATTTTATTGAAAATGTTGCTGAAGGTTACACAGCTAGAAATGGTCGAGCCAGGACAGACCCCAAGCCTGATTTTCAGTCTTATCCTCCTCCCTTTCCTAACACATTGCACCAGCTGGGGCCGAGTGTCTGCAATCAAGACAAAAATGTGCTGACAGCTTGGGAAAATAGCATATGCCATTTAAACAGTCTACATGAAACCTAGAATTTTCCAAGATTTTCAAAAAGAAATGATTTTCAAGGTCAGCAGATTGCTCTCACTCCTGGTTGTCTAGTTGAGATTGGGCTGGACAGAAAGCTCTTAATTTTCTTTCAGTGGTCAACACAAGAAAGTAAACACCAGAATAAGAATGAGAAGTGGGTTCTAATCTTGCATCTACCATCCACTAAAATCAATAACCTTGACTATTTCAATCTCACTGAACATCATCAGTTCATTCACGCAAATCAGCTGCGATGTCACCTTCACTGTGCCTAGAGTTAAACAGATATGTGTTTAAATGACTGCTCCACACATTAGCTGTTTGGCTTTGGATGAATTACTTTATGTCATTAAGCTTACATTTCTCACATTTAAAATGGGGATGGTTTTTTTCTGGATTATCTCATTTTTTCCCAACAGGTTTTATTTTCCTTCTGTCTCTGAGCCCATCAGGGCTGAATCCTGGGTTGCATCACTCCAGTTCTTTGCTGCTTGGACTTCATTTGGGCTCAGTTCGCTGGTAAGACAGGCTAGTGACCAAAAGATCAAGGAGGACGGAGGGGCTAGTGCACCCTACACTCTCCCTGTCACTGTGCTGCATCACTGGCTATAGTTTTGTCTCCTCCTGTCTACCTCTGTCAGTCCCCGGTCATTTCTCCAGCTCTCCACCACTCCAGGAACAATTTCTTCTCCTTTCTTCTTCAGCCCTAGGAGTGGCCTCCCACTGTTGCTATTTTGGGGTTACCTCCATATCCCTAAGAAGTTCCTTCAACCCTGATCGTTTCATTGTCAGAGTCCCTTCAGGAAAGTCTACAATCCATACTGCTAAAAGTCTATGTTCCCATGGCAGGGAACAGACCTGCATAGCTTGTAGTTACTGAAGAATCAAATGAAATGTTTAGTAGAAGATAATCCAGTGTTCTCAATCAGAAAAGACTTTTTTCTCCAGGAGGTATTTGGCAATGTCTGGAAACATCATTGGTTGTTAGTATGGGCGGTTGCCACTGGAATCTCATTGGTATAGGTCAGGAATGCTGTCAAGCACCTTAGAATGCACAGGAAGCCAACCATGACAAAGAGTTATCTGGACCCAAATATCAATAGTGCCAAGTGTGAGAAACCCTGGGAAGGCAATCAGTCAATGGCAATTTTTCATAATTGTTCTCTGGGATGATTAAAGGAGACAATATTATCTATCAGAGATTCTTAAAGAGGATGGAGAATGACAAGGGAAGAAAGGAAAGATTATCAGAAATTGGGGAGTTCCATATGAAGCATGAAAATATTGAATATTTCAATATATTTTATACTTAGAAATTGATTTTTAAATGTTTTCAATGCTACTAATGTTTATTAAAAAAATAAAACTAGTCAACCTTTTTTGGCTAGTAGAGATATGCAAAAGGCATGATTCTCAGTTTTAGAAAGGATAATATTTGAGGCACAGTGATATTTTCATCTCTATCAATTGAGGGCATACATTTTTAAAAATGAGAAATCACTGACTCTAAAGTGCAACATAAATTTATTTTTGCAAAACACACAATATAACTTCTTTGAGGAAAGGCTCCTTAACCAATGGCTCTAGCAAATGTTTTTGCCTATATTTCTATACTAATTTTGAGTCACCAGAGATATTAGTATCTCAGTGATGAGGGTGAGGGATGGGATGATAGATAACCATCATTTAGGCCTTGAAATGCTCTATAAACTCACTCCTAACATTTCAGAAGCCCACCCAGGAAAGCTCAGCATGATATATACCCAAGCAGTGGAATTAATGGCCTAGTGTGCTGACTCAGTTTGCAGTTAGAGTTAATTCCATTTTTAATGCTCTGGTCTCCCCAAAGGCTGAAGATTTTCATGCCAGTGACTTACTAATGGGATGCGAATCCTCAGAGCTCAGAAAGAGACCACTAGCTAGGGAGAAGTTCAGCTTATATGTGAATGTATTTCATGCCTAGTTGCACTAATTGCCTTTCCATTTTCACCCCATACCCATCATTCTCTACATCTCAATTAATCATAGAAACAGAAGGAAAGCTTTCTAGTGTGACCATCTGAACACATTTGTCTGCTGAGATGAAAAACTTTGTATAAAAAGTTGGTTACTATTAAAGTGAAAACAAATATTATTAAAATAAATAGTACACACCTAAAATCTTTTTCTCTTCTCACTTAAAAAAAAAATCAAACAACTGAACAAAAGAGAAAACAGAAAATATTTTAAGAATGCCTCATGAGCTAAAGGTATTTCAAACCTTTATTCTCAAACTAATGCAGAAATAAACTTAGGGTGCAGGGTATGAGGATTAAAAATTGGGAAAGAAATAGTCAAGTAGTTGGCAGAGGAACAGGTCAAAAATTAGGATTCTAAGGCACAGTAAGTGACAAGGCCCAGAATTGCCATTTCACCAACATTGGTGTGTGTGACAACGTACATGAGTGTGGGGTGTCATTTTTGCACATTAATACACACATACAGGTACACAGAACTCTGACACAAATATCAGATTCCAGTTCCATTGCTAACTCTTTCAGGTACTACCTGTAACCCTGGGTTAGTTACTTGATCTCAGAATCATTTTATAATCTATAAAAGAGTAGTAACAATGCCTACCAAACACCTTGGTGGAAGATTAAAGAGATGGAATAAAGTTTCTGGCTTAACTGTCTGGCTGTCACACACACACACACACACACACACACAAACACACAAATTGTTCAACAGATAGATATTGAGTAAATGGATATGTCATGCATCCAAATAAAGGAACATGTGTTAAAATGAAACAAAAAAAGTAGAGAGTAGATAGCTTCAATAGGTCCACTCCTTTGCCTAGTATAACGTTATCTATAAAAACAACAACAAAAACAACAGTAGTCCTTTGCTGAACTTTTACGCAGTACATTTAAAATACCTTGTAGTTAATAAATGACTACATATTTTTCTCACTCTCTTATTTACCTGTTTATAAATTCTGTTCTATGTAGTTCTATGTCTTAAATATATTACCATTCACTAAGAATAATTGCTTACTGTGTGCATTTTATCTCTGTTCACTTTTAATCCTAGTTTCTTTATGCCAATAATATAGACAAGAACTTTCAATACCACATATTGTAATATACAGAAGTTATTCTTTTTTTCTTTTTTTTTTTTAGCGGGAGTCTCACTGTGTCACCCAAGCTAGAATGCAACGGCACAATCATGGCTCACCGTAGCCTTAACTTCCTGGGCTCAGGTGACCCTTCCACCTCAGTCTCTGAGTAGCTGGGACTGACTATAGGTATGTGCAATCATGCCCAGCTAATTTTTTTATTTTCTGTAGAGATGAGGTCTTGCTATGCTTCCTAAGCTGGTCTTGAACTCCTGGTCTCAGGCAATCCTCCACCTTGGCCTTCTAAAATGCAGGGATTACAGGCTTGAGACACTGCGCCTGGCCAAAAGCTCTTCATTCTTATTGGGAATGATAATAAGGAGAAAAAAAAGAAGTTTCCATTGAGTTAAAAATACTATTTTTAATTTTAATAATATTTTAACATAATATTACAGAATATTGAGATGATTAATTAGTAATCAAGATTGAGTACTAGATTAATATTTCTTTACATGAATGAATATTTGAGAGATTCAACAATTCCACCTGCAGTGAGCATCTAGCTCAACAATCACAGATAAAATTTCAGCTTTCAGCACCAGCCTCAGACCCCTTTTTCTGGCACTGTCTAGTCTTCACTGCAGTACTAAATACCTGTCAGCTCCTCTGCACAGTGTCTCCTGCTCTTGGGTTTCTCCTGCTATCTCCCACCCTCAGGACTCCCTTAGGAACTGCCACATTCAACTACCTTGTCACTTGGAACAAAACACTTATAATCTATTACCTATTTACTCTCTTCCTTTACGTCCTCTATGAAGATTAAGTTTCCTGGCATAATTCCTGACCAAACCACTCCTCTCACCCATGCTAGCAGTGTAGAAATCCATGCCATGTGTGAACTGTTCAATCAAATAATCATTACAATTATAACAGACACTCTGGGGACACAGTGAATTCTCTAGCTAGTTGATCAAATGACATAGGATATTCTAATTAAAAGTTTCATCATTAGACCAAGACTATGTATTTTCAAAAGCAGCATTCAGCATAATACAATAAATGTAATACAATGCATGACTTTTTTGGCTTGGATAATATGAATCTTTAGTATTATTAATTAGATTTTATACATTTTGATAATGAGGAGCAAAAATTTCTCATCTAATTATTTCTAATTATAACCATTTAAAAATATTAATTCATATTTTAAAGTTTAAAAAAAATCATTTTTGAGGAAATTTTTGCTTCCAGTAACTAGCCATATTTATGGCAATTTATGAATGCAGTTTCCTAAAGACATAATATTACTTGTGTCCTTTATTGAGAAATACTACTGCAAACATCCATCCATTCTCTTACTGCAAATAGACCAATTTTGTCTATTTGTTAAGAGACAATTATTCCTTTTCAAAAACTATGTTGGTAAATGTTACTCATGGTCCTCAATTTACAGTGTGATCTTCTTAAACTGTTTATTTTATAATAACATTTATTGCTTCCTTCTGGTTATGTCAGGCATACATGTTTGAAATTTTTCCAGAATGGGGCAACTGTTAAACCTAAAATGTTTTCTTTGAGTTTTATATGAAAAAATTTGAAAATGAGAATCATATTATAACTGTATCCTATTTGTTCATTAAACAATATGAATTACTTTTCCAGAGTAATTATATATTTTTAAAAATTGTTTCATTTATTCTGTTTTTCATTTAAAAATCTATGTCTTTTCCTAAGCAAAATATATTATTTTTAAAATACATGATGTGGATATACTGTACATTATTTATCCACATTTACATGTGAGTATGCAATATTTCATCTACACATATGTGAAAATGTTGGATACTGAGGTGGTCGGCATTGTTTTGCTTTGAAAGATAGCACAGTGCCACACATCACTTCTTGTGAATCTCTGTGGCCATTTATGAATATTTCCTTCTATCAATATAAATAGGAATTGAAGTCTTTGGTTCCCCACATATCAAACTAGCAACAACAAAGGCAGCCTTCTTATAAATAGGAAGAAAAAAAGTACCAATGGGCATACCTGGTTAAGAGTACCACCGAGTAATTGTAAGCAGCTTAGAGCAGCATGGGAAGACAACATTAGGACACTAAGTAACAGGAGCATCATCTAGAAGAGGAGGGGTGGGCATTCTCCCTCAACATCCAAAGCTCAAAGGCCAATGACAGGGTACTTAGTTGCCTCAATCTAAGAGCAGCACTGTATGATAAATCCTGTTGCCTCTTCCTCACCAGTGTTTCTCAAAAGTGCCTGGCACACAAACTGGCTCAGGTGACACGCAGTAAAGGTTTACTGAGTGAATGAATGAATGCATAAATTGCTACCCATACTGTATTGTGTTTATATTTTTTGTTTGTTTTTTAAAATACTGGGACAAACAGGAGGAGAAAATAACCATTCATTCTAAATGTTTACAACAATCTAAGTTCTAGTGATCATTTTTAATAGATTAAAGTACCTTAATCAAACAATGTGTTTCTGGATAGAAATACATTTTAATAAGTTATAAAATTCTAATCACGTCTTATGATTAAACGTAACTAAAGCCTTCTATTTGGCTGGTTCCATTGTTTTATTGAATTTAATTAACAGCTACTGAATATTAACATTGAGAACCAAGGCTGCAAGCTTCAGGAGAACTGGAAGCATGTGTGATTACATTTTCATTGTTTATTCAGCACCTATACAGTGCATACCACATAGAATAAACCTAATAGTTATTCACTGAAAGAGCAAATCAATGAATAGGAAAGAGTGTATTAGGTGCTGAGGCAATAGTCTCATGATAAGACAGCAAGCCTTTTCCTCCTATATACTCATGGCCTTAGGAATAAATAATAGACTGTGACCAATGCCATGTGATGGGTGTAAGCAGAGTGTTGTGGCTGAAAGGATTGGTGAGATGCTGACAGGTAAAGGTGAGAGGGAAGTGCAGTTCTACGTAGAGGAAGCAACCACAACCAGGGGCACAATGTCCACAAATTCAAAGAATGAGGATTAAATGGGCTGGTGGAGGAAGGGATACTAGATAGAAAATAAAGCATCAAAGATAAACACCATGCACAATTTAGCTAAATTGCGAAATACAAACAGAAGCTATTTAACCTGTATCTTCAGACTCTCTATCTCTTCTGGTTCTTTCTTCTCAGCATGTAACCCCCTTAGATATAGATCTTATCAGCTACTTCCTGCACTTATATTGTCACAATCAAGTTTTTTTTAAAAGTATTCTCACATTTGCCACCACCACCTCCTAGCCTCAAAACACTGCAGTATGATTCCAGCCCTCATGGCTTCATAGAGGTGCTCTTCCACAGATAATGCTCATAATAGTAAATATCATAATTTATTTTTGTGTCTATGCCCAGTACTTAACAACTACAAAGGCTCATGGTGGGTCTCAACAAACAGTTGTTGAATGAATAAATGCATACTTGCATACATCCAAGCACAAAAGGAAACTTACGCTGAAAGGCTGGTTTCCAAATACTGCTGAAAAGAGAGCCAGATGAATTGTGACTGCTCTAATATCTATGAATCTCTTGATGCTGAATGTTATGGCAACAGGTCTTATAGATCAAATGTGGAATGCAGAAGGAATTTCATTTTCTGGCAGGCATCATGAATACTATGTTTTAGAGTCAAGAAAATCTAAATCAATACAGCCCAGAATACCTTCATATGTTAATTGTTTTTATCTGCTTTAACTTTTCAAATAGAACATATTTTATTTATCAAAGTAAAGACAAATTTTATAAACTTATAGAGCATATTTTGAATCATTTCAATAAATCAAACTAGACTATAAATATGTTTCAGTCTTCTTCAATCCAGTCTCTAAAACAATTTTCTTTTTTATCTGAAGCCAAAGGTTTATAATAAAGTCATACATCTGAATTAGTATTTCACAACTTAAATAACATGCTACTTTTGGGGGAGTCTAAATTTATAGATATATCTTTTTTCCCTAAGGAAAAGTCATTTTTGCTTCTAAAATTTTATATATAAATACTTTACTAACTACTCTATTCTATTATAAATCTTTCTGTAATAAACTATTTACTGTATATATATGAAAAAGCTGCACCATACATTTTATTAGGTAGTTTTATTTATATCCCCTATTAGATATATCTTTTATATACCATTTAAAATAGAAATGGCATTAAAAGTAGTTCTATTTGTGGATATAAACTTTTTAAATATCCCTTCTACATAGACAGTTCATAAGATCTACATGTATATATACAGATGTGAACTGATTGCATGAGAGGGTGGGACCATTTTAGTAGGTGAGATCTGCATTGGGTGCAACCTACTACCTGATAGGGTCACATACTGGGACAACATAGAAGTCCTCCCAGAAAACCTTACAGGTCAGGATCGCATGGTCCAGAAACATCATACCTATCCCCTGATAACTCCCTGGGTATTGCCATGAATTTAAATTTTATTGTACTTAGATATGCTCTCAACCTGAACTGCACTTTGTTATCTACCTAAGAATCTGGGATTGTTCTCTAGTCTTGACTCTACCACTATGTGATTTGATAAAAAGATTATTCAATGTCTCTGAGCCTCAATTTTCTTGCCTACAATGTGAACAGTAATATTTATTCCCCTGATCTTTAAGTATTTGAAAATATTGGATATAATAAATTAAATACCATAAATATAATACATCACCATCTAATTTTAAATGTCATAAATTACTTTCTTCAAATGTATTACTTTTGATATGTCTCTCTGATGTTTGACAATTTTGAGTTAATTCCCATAAAATTATAAAATAACCCTCTAACTTGTCATTTTATTTAGGAATTACAATAAAATAATGTAAAAAAAGACTATTAAATCCACTTGCTAACATGACAAATGCGTCTTTTGCTTTCTTCTGTCTCACAAAGTTATGCCCCCTGAAAGCAGTCATTCAATCTCTTTCTTCCAAAATATTATTGTAAATTAAATTATTAAAAGCTTCCCACAATTTTAAATACCTCAGCAAATGCATATTAGTCTTATTTTGGTGCATATATTTATTCATATAAAAGAAATTTATTGAGTGCCTATTATAAGCTCGCTGAAGATGCTAGGGATGCAATACCAAATAAACTATACATGTTGACCTCAAGAATTTCTCAACTGAGTAGAGAATTTATTGTTAATATAGAGATTCATGTATAGAGATATGGCCAGGCATATTTAGGCATATATATTTGACATAAAGGATGAAGTATTTGTGGTAGACTAGTGGGAAGAGGAAGGCATCAAGTAAATCTTAACTGTGGGGATATATCAGTTGAGCATTTAAAGATGAGTAAGAACTATTCAAGTCAACACATTAGAAAGACCAAGGAGCATGTGGAAAACCAGATGAGAATGGCTTATGTAATTGTGAAACAGAAAGATTTATTAATAGAATTTCAATTTTTTTCAGTATTGCTAGGGCAAAGGGATATGAGCTGGTGGAGTGGGAAGAAATGAGAGAGAACCTTAGAGAGGGAGGGAGAGAGAGAAGGAGGGATGGAGGGAGGGAGGGAGCAGGGAGAGGAGAGGAGAGATCTTGTTTGCCATGGAAGAGGTTTAGTCTTGCACAAAATAAAACAGATATCAAGTGGTTCTTTGAGAATAAGAGAAGACTAGAATTAAATTTTAGAAAGATGGAGAGTTGACTGGACAGAGGTATGATGGAATCAGAATGTTAATATCTGAAATGGGAATTGAACAAAGGGAGAATGAATTAAATAGCAGACATGAAAAGAAAGTGGAGATTTAAGAACAAGCAATGGCAAAATTAATACTGGATGAGATGAAGGAGAATTAGGAGTCCAGTGTGGCTCTCACATTTTTGGATAGAAGGTGGTTCTGTTAACCTTTCTAGGGAATCACATTGCTCAACGTAGTGAAATGGCTTTCT
The DNA here is from genome assembly GCF_000164805.1 of Carlito syrichta. NCBI lineage: Eukaryota > Metazoa > Chordata > Mammalia > Primates > Tarsiidae > Carlito > Carlito syrichta. The sequence goes on along the minus strand of NW_007245668.1, from coordinate 148,528 downwards.
GGTCACATGTTGTCATGTACATATATTTTAAAATATCCAGCTACTGCTACTTAGAACTGTTTCCTCTTTCAATGTAATTTCATCTATCTAGGTGCCACCACTAGTCTATTTGGCTGTCCAAGCCTTTCAGCTATATTCAGGTACCAGGGGTCAAAAGCACTAACGGCAAAGGATAAGCACTGACTTCTGGCCATCAGGAGAGTGTCCTCTACACCCAGATCAAATGCCACCTTGGTTCCTGCTCTTTTCCTGTTTCAGTAGCAATCAAGTCACTTGAGCATTTGCCAGTATTCATTTTCCTTTACAAGTTTTGATTTTATAACCTTTATGAATCTTTCGGTTTTGGAATGTTCTGAGTAATTTAATTCTGCCTCAGTGGAATTCATAGTGCTACTACGTTATCTTTATCATAAATATTCTTTGTAATATATATCTATAAGGAAATTATTATTATCTATTGCCTATTTTGGACTGTTATAAAAGACAAAGTTTCACTTCTCGATTTACTCTTGTCTCCCCAAGACCCTTTTCTAGACAGACATTCAGTCAAACACCTTCTATTTATTTAGTTAACTTTCTTGGGATGATTGTCTGTATAAAGAAACCTCAAATAAACTTCAAATAAAATGGTGAAGAGTTCGTAAGTGAAAGTACAATGTAGGAAATAATCCTAATGTAAATCTTTAGAAGCTAGGGTAGGCAAAAATGAGACCCCTAACTCCAGAGATATCCAAGTTTTGCTCCCAGAATGTGTGAATATGTTACGTTATATGGTAAAGGGGAATTAAAGTCACAAATGGATTTAAGCTTGCTAATCAGTTGACCTAAAGATAAAGAGATTATTTTGGATTATCCAAGGGTCCTTTAAAAATATGGAAGGGAGAACCAGAAGAGTGAGTGTCAGAATGATGCATTTTGAGAAAGACTTGACTGATCACTGTTGCCTGTGAGGATGGACAGGTTCACAGCCAAAGTACACAGGCAGTCTCAGCAGCTGGAAAAAAGCAAGGAGAGGGATTTTCCCCTTGAGCCTCCAGAAAGGAACATAGCCTGGCCAACACCTTGTTTTGAGCCTGCTGAGACACATTTTGGACTTTTGATCTCCAACACTGTAAGATAATAAACACAATATTGTTTTAGGCAACTAAATTTGTGGTGATGTGTTATAGCAGCCATCGAAAAATAATGAATGCAGTAGGATAATACACTCTAAAACCGATGATATTTTAGAAGTCAGAATATTCCCAAATTCTGGTTCTGGCTACACCAGATTTTACTATGCTGTATGTTTATTGTATTATTTTAAAGTAATGAAGTTGTATATTAGAGAGAACTATCAATAATATAGGATCAACAATAATACACGTTATAAGATCAAAACTTGTGAGGAAAAATAAATACTGACAAATGCTCAAGTGATTTGGAAGGTTCTAAAACAAGAAAAGAGCTGAAAGCAAGGTAGCATTTGAGCTAAGTATAGAGAATAATCTCTTGTTGGCCAGAAGTCAGTACTGATCCTTTGTCATTAGTGCTGCTGATCCTTGGTACCCGAATGTAGGATAATATAAGATTGCTATTAACAATATGGCAAAAGTACCTGGACAATAATTTACTTAAAATTAACACTACTTTATGAGACTTAATTTTCTTTAACAGGTTAACATTGTATTAATAATATGTTTATTTCAAAATGATCCAAAAGAGAAACAAAAGGCAAAATATACAACCTTTTCTCTTTTAAATCTTTCTGTGAATGTTTCCTAAGAGTACAAGCTAAGGATCATTTATTTTAACCCCAAAATACTAAGAATACATTAAATAACCATAGTAAGCAATTTCCAAAACTTGAGTGGAAACTTTTTTTCCTGGTTTTACAGATTTCATTTGAGATATCATTTGAGATATTAAATTAGTAAACCAACTCGAACTTTCAGATAGGCCTCTTTCTAAGAACAATTTCCATTTTTAGTTCAATATAAGTAAGAGAGGAAAAGAAACCAGTTTAAACCTCTAATTAGTTTCAAAATATAGTTAATTAAAATATTTTTGCTTTTTCATATGACCTTTATTGCATGAGATACAATTCCAGTCTCCTACAACTTAATCAGCTAAATACAAAATGTAACCTTCCATCTGGTAAATCAATTTAACAGACATAATTGTGCCCCACCATAACTCAATAAGACACCGAGGAAAGCCATTGAAATGCTATTTCCTTTTCTTTAGAAGAGAATTATGTACAATTTCAGCATGCTTTGCATTTCTAAAAGTTAAAGTCAACAGGGAGGTATCACTCTCCTTCACATGAGTTTCCCATGAGAAAAGCAACAGCGAAGTATAAAGCTTGTGCTGTTATTCATGAAACACTCCATAATACTAACTTGGCTTCAACCAGAACATATTATTTGGCAGCTAAAACCTTTAATTAGAATTGTGGTTTGAACAGATTTTCACTGAATTTATGTTCTGTAGGGGCTCAAAGAACAACACTGTTTTTCTAACCAGTTTATTCTATTTCAGGTGGTTTAAATGTTGTATTGAAATGGGTAGGAAAAAAAGGAAATGTTGCTCTGATGCTTATTTTGTTGGCTTTAATTATGATTCTCCATTTCATTACAAGTACTAAGCACCAGACAAGAAGAGAAATGAGAGATTCCTTTAGACAAATGTTTATCAAGCACTTGCTCTGTGCAAGGGCATTTTGGAAGGTAAAAAATACATCTAAAAAGATGACCTCTACTTTAAGAAAGGAGAAGAATAGGTGGAAGAAAAGGCATTAACTTGGTGACAGAATTGACAAAAGGAGAGAGATTATGATAGAACCAAAGTTGAATCCAGAGGTCAAGCCGGCATGACTTGGAGAGAAGCATTAGCAGAATTGAGGAATCCAGGAGGTGGAGGAGGAACTCTTCAGGTGGAAGATAGGAGGGTCAACTTCTAAATCTGTTCAGTTTACATAGTTGCAAGACATCTTAAAAATGTTAGCTTGGGGTCTATGAAAGGGTTGAGGTTTACAGATGTGGAGTTAGACCCCCAAATAAAAGGATCTAGAAGAGGGGAAATGAAGATGATCCTGATCAGTCTTTTCATTGTATAGATAAGAAAGCTGGGTTAAACTCACCATCAGAAATACCTACTAGTTAGAATGGATAAGAACTAGAATCAAAGACTTTAAGATGGTGATGAGAATTAAAACACAGGAAAACTAGAAAAACGGAAGAGATGGCAGAACTTTAGAAACTGCAGGTTTCATGCACTTCTGATATGAAGGATGAAGAAGTAAAAATTGAGAGGGGCAGCCGGGCTCGGTGGCTCAGCCTATAATCCCGCGCCTTTGGGAGGCTGAGGTGAGTGAATTGCCTGAGCCCGCGGGTTCGAGACCCGCCTGGGTAGCGAGACCTCATCTCTACAATAAATCAAAAAAATCAGCTGGGCGTGGTGGCGCATGCCTGTAATTCCGGCTACTCGGAAGGCTGAGGCGGAAGGATCGCCGGAGCCCAGCAGGCCGAGGCTGCGGTGGCCGGGAGCGCCCACTGCACTCCAGTGTGGGCGACAGAGTGAGACTCCAACTCAAAAAAAAAAAAAAAAAATTGAGAGGGGAAGCAGATGAATGGAAGTACAGCATATACAATTAGCAATTCAAGGAGCATGAGATAGTCCATGGGTTCAATGAGCCACAGAGATCAAGAAAAAAGATATCTGAGAAAAACAGACTGATTTGGGGATTTGGGAGTCTCTAGTGTTCTTTGAGAATATTAATTTAGAAGAGACAAAGAGCTGAATCGGGTGATATGCATTTCTATAATCCAGCAAAATAACTATTTTAGAATAGATGCTCAGTAAAAGTTATCCTAAACTCAATTATATAGGTCATGACAGGAATAGATTCAGTTTGACAATAAAAGGAGGAGAAAAAAATTATAGCCACAACAAACAGTGGTTAATTTAAATAAATTTTGTGTCCTTTTAATTCATTTTTCAGATGAGAGAGAGATTTTCAATGTTTGTAAGCATTATAAAAGGAGTTTGTTAATGGGAAGACTTACAAGGTACCAACATTAGGGGGACAATTGAACAAAATCTCTTAGAACCAGTCTGAGCTGCTTGACAGCAAAGACTATCTCTTAATCAGCTCTATATGCTCAGCGTGACCACAACTTCTAGCCCATAGTACTGAGCAAAATTTGCTCCTTTCCCATCACATTCAGCAAAATTAAAAGGAGCAATTTGAAAACTACCTCTTTTTTCAGAACAGCTTGAATTAGAAGATTGCTAATAAAGCTCTGGGAAGAAAGACAAGACTAAAGGACTAATCATCCCAATATTTTCAGTCTCTTCCAATCTTCTTTATGAGAAGCAGCAGAAAGGCTGACTGTATTCGGCATCAGAGGAGGGTGTCTCATTAATCACCTGTTTCAATCTCGGAGTTTCTTGTCAACCCTTGTTCACCTTTAATTTTATTCTAATTATAAGTAAAACAATACAAATTCTTGGACTATTCACTTTTATATAATTTCTACTGACAAGGTTCAAAAAGACTTCCTTCTAATCTAATATTTCAATCTTTAATACACAGATTTTTTGAAGACTCAAGTCTACCGTAAATATAAACTTCCTGATTTTTTAAATTTTACATTCTTTTCTTTATCTTAAAGGAGAGATCTTAGTAGTCACGGTCTTTTCTCATGTAGCAGCATTTCCATTTTTCTCTCTGACCAATTATTTTTCTGTGGTCACATCTCATTCTTCTTGCGAATTTACTCAATACTACTTCTTGATTATTCAAATTACTTTATTTTTAAACACATGAAAGGTATTATGATGTTTCCAAAGTCTATCCTTGAAGTACTCAACATTTTCTTTCTCTTCCAACCTTCTGTCACACAAAGTTCTTCCTCACAGAATTTTATATCTCCTCTTGTTTTCTACCCTGGAGTCTTCCCTGACACTCTAATTCTATAACATTAATATGTGTATCTTCTTTTTCTCCTGGTCTCCCTTTCTCTGCCTGTCTTACTCTTTCTCATCTTTCTCTTTTACAGGTATCATAAAATCACCATTGTTTCAGTAAATCAGTATGATAATTTATCAAGATAAACACTGCCCTAGTAATAAATCCAAAGAGAAGTTATTTTACACACATGTAATGATAATAGCAAACATACTAAGTATGGCTTTAAAACCATTTTATAAAAGTTAGAGAAATATTCTGCATGTTTTTCTCTGATAACTATAAGTGAATAACATATTTTTAAGATAGCTTTTATATGAAATATGAAAACACATATAATTAAATTATGTCTATTAGTTATGGGTTCATAAGCTTATCTGTTTCCCTAACGATACCTAGCAGATTTGAAAAATAGTATTTTCATGTACAGGAACTGCAAAGTAAAGTATTTTGGTACTAATATCACATTCATGGTTTCTCAGAATTCTGACAATAATCAGCAAATCAGATCTGAAAATGTATTTATGGCAAGCATATTTTAAAAACTTAGCTTAAAATGATATTTTCTGTTGAAATAGTTTACTATTTGAAAAAAGTTTCAAATATCTAGATGTAGAAAGAGTACAACAATTTATGGTTTTAAATAATTTACTTTCAGCAGAAAACGTCTGTCAGAGTTGGCCTTACAAAGAATAGCCCAAACATATGCTATTTCTAGAATGTTTTTAATATAATTCATTTTGGGACTGAAGTAAACTTACAAATGGTACAGCCTATATTGTTATAACTCATTACTTTTATTAAGAATGAATGCAATGTGGTACTTTAATTTTAGCAATATTGTCATTCTCAATGATTAGATACTACCTGTTTCTGTACAAAGCATAACGATTAAGAGACCAAGTTCTCAAATAAAACTTCCTGTCTTCAAACCTAGCATTGCATATAATAATAACTTATTAAACCACTCTATAACTGTTCCATTTTCTTTAAAACTGACGAGAAATAATGAGATATCATTCCAGGGTTACTATAGAAGACAGGTAAGGTAAGATGCTTAGAATTAGGTCTAGCAATAGTTAGTGACCAATGTTATCTATTCCTACCATATAAATCTAATTATAACATAGTCTTCAAAATTATAACACACATATTTTTAAATGCATATATGTATATTATTCCTGCTATTTGCGATGTCAAAATCTACTGATTATCCATTTATTCCTGACCAAAGAATACATCAAAGTAATCTGCTGCTCTCGTTTATTAGTATTTTACTGTGGAGAAACTCAGTGTTTGAAGCAGGTAAAACACTATCATCATGTAATTAATTACTATGTTCTTCTTGATATTATTATCTTTATTCTCCAATCATGATTTATATCACAAAGGTCTTAGTGCATTTCTCTGGCAAATACAGCATTCATTTCATAAACCTTACAGAATCACCTATTATAATATTTCACAAAATGAGGGATTTGACATGACTCTATTGTGTTGCTAGCAGCAATTTTAAAATAATGTAAATAGAAAATAATATAATAGAAAATAATAAATTATAAATGATAAGGTCCTTTGAATCTTCTTTTGTTCTATTGTTCAGCTATGTGTGTGTGCTCCATGTTTTATAGTAGATGGCCACAGCACCCCTCTCCACCCTAAAATTGAAAGACACAGATACAGCACATGTGATCTCCACAACATGTGAGGTCACAACAATAAAACACAAAACCTGCCATTGAGCAATTTTCATTAGTATAGAGGGGCAGTGTCTACATGGGAATAACATAGGTAGCAAGGGCAAACTAATGGAGCTGAAATGTAAAATATTTCAATATCACTGTTTCGAGGTCAGAAAGGTAAAGGATTGGGAAAAGTTTTGCATAAGCTGTAGTGCTTACGATAGTTTTTGAACAAAGAGTAAGAAACTAAGACCTGAAAAACCCATTGACGAAAGGCCTAAAGCACTTGTGAAAATCCACACAAAATTCTAAAAAAAAATTTACTACAATCAGAGCTGCCCTTTAGCTTTCTGAAGACTGGTCAGTTTCACTCAGTCCAGGTTATTTTGGAGCTACTATCAACTTCATCTAAATTTCTAGAGTACACGTGAGGCAAACTGTGAGATGGTCCTGGGAACTTATCAGAACTACTGGGGAAAGAGGGCTTGTTTTTACTGTTCTTTTTAAGCTGGGTTGCCTGGGTTATCCTTGCCATCATTTGGAAAGAGTATTACTGTGTCTGAAGTCTAGAAGAACCAAGACTGGGAATCATACTCCTAGTAACATTTGGGCATATTAAACAAATAACATCATCTAAGCAACTGGACACTAGGAAAATTCCGTTATATAAACCCCTCCAAACACTCTCCCTCCTTTTCAAACTAAACTAGTTTTTTGTTCTTGTTTCTTCAAAAAAAATTAGAGTCATGAAAAACAGAATTATGTCCAGATATTATATCTTTGAGTGATGTGATTTAAAATGTTTTTACTAAAGCTTGTGTCCAGACCAGAGGGAAGAGTGTGCTGTGACTGATTAGTGAACTCCATCGGACACTGAAGGGATTTCACTGTGACATGTGTTCTAGTTTAAGTGTCTACATGTAGTCAGTGGCTACTGAATTAGATAGCCCAATGCAGAACTTTTCTATCACCACAGAAAATTATATTTGGCTGTACTGGTCTATACTCTTTGCAAAGAACCTTATATATACAGCTACAGTGGGTTAATAAGTTCTCTCAGAAAAAGTATCTTCATCATTTTTTGTGTACTACTTAAAAATATATACAATCAAATTAAAATAGATTTTTCAGAGTAAAGATACTGAAAGCTTGCAACTGAAGAAAATGAAATATCTTAATGTCTATTTGTAGCTATTTTCTTTAGACAGTATGGATCTTTGCTTTCATTCAAAAAAAGCCTATAATCCAAAAATATGAAATAGTATTTCCTCAAGAAGTAAAGTGATTCATCTGCTAAGTTAAATATATTATCAGTTAACCCATCAGAAATCTATTGCATGTGCCTATCAAGACAGTGAGCTCCTTCATCACAAAATCCTTTTTTATTTATAATGTTTTCTTTAATACTTAGTACCAAGCCCAGCACAAAGTGTGGTTTGTCAAATGAAGAAGGAAGATGTTACAAACATTCTCTTCAAAAACATTTTTAACATCTAATTGGAAAGACCAAGATAAAACAACTTTAATATCTAATAATTGACATCAATGACAGCTTTTATAGCAAAACTTACAATGAATATAAGCATACAGATATGGAAGAATGAATCAGGTTTTATGAAAAAAGACTTTTGAATGAATCTTGTGTGCAAATAGATGAAAAAGAATGGAGGAATCAGCAAGAATACTGAAATAAAAATAAGGATCACAAGGCAAACAGTTCTATAAAAGAAAAGATTGGTGAACATAAAGAAAAATAAAGCCACTTGATGAAAAATCTTGCATGTCATGATAAACTGTTATTATATGCTACTGTTAATATTTAAAAGGTTCTTGAGCAAGCAGATAACAGTCCCCTCCCCACCATCAGATTTATTTGCCATGAAAGACACTTTCATTTGAAAGTAACTGAGAGGCTAAAAATTTGAGGAAAATAAAATTGCAAGTATTTCTTCATTCATTTTATATCTTTTGATTTATTTCATTAGATATGTCCAGAGACACATAAGTACATATGTCTGCATGGACTATTTCCTCAGTGTTTTGAGATCTGTATTTGTGAATATTACAAATTAGGAGTCATTTTTCAATCATCATCATGATTACACAACAGATGGCTAAATGTTTTTTTAAAGTCTTAATTATTATTTTTTGCCAATTTCTCATTCCAATCTTATCTGAAATGTCCTACCTTTTTCTAATTGAGCATTTTATGGGGAGTGAAAAATATGCCATTTGACTTTGCTACAGTTAACAATTATGATGAATTTAAGATACATTATGCAAAAGCATGGTCATTTATTTCTTATACATTGTTCAAATCATTAAAATGTTCTTATCACACCTTTTTATGAAACATGATGATATATTTCCTTCTTAGGCTTATACACAATCTTAGGAATCATTTGGTCAATTTTCTTTTAACTGAGAAATCTGAAATCTACAGTCATGAAGTACTATGTTCAGGATTACTTATTAGTGACAGAGTCAAGACTTCTTTTGCCATTTCAATTCTTACATACTTGCATCATATGGCTACTACTAATAATTCCTACTACTAATACCATACCGTTATTCTCAGTCACTCATACAGGCAATAGGTACCGAGACTCATATGTACTGTACTGAACAGTATCTTTATTGCTTACAATAACCCTGGAAAGTATGTGTTTTTCATACTTGAACTTTGAAAAAACCTGAGACTTAGGGAAATCCTGTAACATGTGGAGGTTACACAGCTCTAAACGAAAGTGGCAGGCTAGAATTCTCAGCCATATCTACCTAATGCCAAACCGTGAAATTATTTTCCCATGCTTTGTCTTTCTAGGCTGCACTAGATTTTTTTATACTTGTTTCCCCTATAAGCAAAATATTTGAGTTAGATTGTCAAAGTTTTTACAAGGCTGATTAATTATCACATAATTCTCAATTGATACTTGTCCTTAGCTCCAACTACTTATCATACAAATTGCATATATAATCAGTGAGATCAGTTTCTCATTTATTGAACTGTAAAATTTAAACAATGTTGTTCATTATGTCTGAACTAACCATACTTAACATTTGAATCCGAATTCTTAGGATCATTAATTTCTGTTAGGCTAGTTATGGTTTTAAAATAAAAAATTATACATTGAAAATCTGCATTTTTTTTCTGTGTCAAGGAATGTTACTATTCTGAAGCATTTAATTATTGGGCAAATACTATAGTAATTAATCAATTATAACATTAATGATTACCTTGTATACTACTAAACCAAACCAAATTAAAAAACACTACTATTTAAACTACAAATATCATCCATTAGGTCAATTTAGATTTCAGATAGGTCAATGAAATATATTATTTTTAAATTGCTAACTTTTCATAATCTAAATGACTAAATCTATCAAAAGGACTGTTTAAAAAGTAAATTAATTAGTAAAAAATTAAATCTTATGTTAAGAAAATTAATTTTAAAAAGAAGTTAAAATTTTCTCATTTTTGGAAGATCAAAGATTTTCTTGTCTTACCTTAGCAAATCTACAAGATTTCATATTTTGAAAAACAGTTAACAAATACAGACAAAAAGGCCTTCTAATTTCCAAATCTCGCTTATAGCATAGTTTATACTCTGTTCCAACCCAATATTTTATCAATCTTATTTTCAACTAAATATCAATGGAATGGTGATTTCCACTAAGGAGAGAAGAGTAAGATGATATATAAAAGTGGTTGTAGAATGAAAAATCATAGGATGTGGCAAAAGATAAAATATGATGTTCCTTTCAACTGTGAGTTAAAATTATTTCAGTCCCCCATTTCAGTTTTTAGCACAAGGACTTGTTACTCATGACAAAGCTCAGTAGAAAAAAGTCAATCATTAGTATTAATGTAAATATATATATAATAATTAATTTGTAAGAATAATGCTGCTTAAATATTAACATGTCACCTCAAAAAAATGGAAAAGTCTTTTTTAAAATTTATTTTTATGTATTACAGGTTTCAAAGTCAGTGGTAGACTTCTAGTTTTATCTTTAATATGTAAAGAGCTTGGAAATCTTCACTCCCATCCTCACCACAAGTAAAAAAATAAAAAGTATTATCTTAGCTCTATCAGAGAATTCAGGTCACAGGGCAAATTGCCACACTGAAATCTGGAGAAAAATACAGAAAGCCACAGCTAAGTTCAGCTTAGTGGGAGCAGAAGCCACTGTTGTTAGTAACTGGTAGGAACATTTAAATGGTAACTTTAATGAGTTGTTGGAGGTATGACTTGCTGGAGGGTGAGTATGAACTAACTTGAGAGTTAAAAACTGCAGGGCTTTAGTCTCAGGGGAATCTTATACTTGCATGGTTTTTACTTCCAGGAAACAGCCAGGGTCTCTCAGTGAAGCTCAGAGAAAAATCCCCTGTTATTTAAGTGAAGGTAGACAAGAGGGGTGATAGGAGTGAAAGTAGCCATTTTGAAATATACCCACAGGAAAAGTAACAATATTGGAATATACCCAAACCATTCTTCATAACAAAAGCCCACCTTCCAAAAGAAAATATTTTAGTCTTATCTGAAGGAAAGGACAATTAGTCAATCCCAGCCCCTTCTAGCTTTCCTGTCCCAAGAAATGGTTTAGGGGTCACAGGACAAGGACTTGGGCCCACTAAAAAACAGATTTAATCATAAAATCACAGAACTCTTCTGTCTAACACGTTACTTCACATCTACAAGGTTCCCCCACTATAACGGTAGATTACACTAAGGAAGCTGCACAAAAACTTTTTTAAGGAGTTCTTAGGGAAACCCCAAGACAACAGAGGAAGGTAAAAAACAAACAAGAAACAAACTAGAGGAAACTGAAGCTTCTGCAGCTATGGCAAATATTAAACAGAGCCCAGCTATAGTCAGATTAACATAAAACCTCACACCAAAATTATTACCACTCAAATTCTATTGTTCAATATGATATGTCTAGCTTTTCACAAAAATTACAAATCATGATAAAAGGCAAGTAGAATGCAGTCTGAAGAGACAAAGCAAGCAGACTCAGATGTGACACAAATTTTTGAATTATCAACAAAGGAACTTCAAGTAACTATAAGTATTATGCTAAAGGCTCTAATGAAAAGTTGACAACATGCAAAAAGAGATGGATAATATAAACAGAGAGATAAAAACTGTAATAAATAATGAAAACAGAATGCTAGAACTCAAAACAAGGTAGCAGAAATTAAAAGTGTATTTGATGAAGTATCAGTAGACTGAAGACCGCTGAAGAATCAATGGCCTTGAATCAATGGCTTTGAAGAAATGTGAATTAACCACACATAAAAAAGACAAAAAATTATTCTAAAAATGAGACTGAATACCCCCAAATGATAGGACAATTACAAAAGGTATAATATATACCTAATTAGAATTCCAAAATAACAAGGAAGAGAGAAAGAATCAGGAGAAATATTTAAAGTAATAATGGCTGGGAATTATCCAAAATTAAAGACAGAAACCAAGTCATGTATACAGGAATGACAGAGAACATGAAACAGTATAAATACCAAAACTCAACATCTAGGAATATCATGTTCAAATTGCAGAGAATCAAAGACACAGAAATCTTCAAAGAAACCAGAAGAAAAAAAGAAAGCACCTTAAATATAGAACAAGAAGGATAAGAATTACATCATATTTCTTGTCAGAAACCATACATTACAGAAGATAACATAGTGAAGTGCTTAAAGTGTTGTAAAAACAAAACAAAAAAACCCTACAGTTCAGTATTCAGTAAAATTATCCTTCAAACATGAAAAAGAAATAAAGACTTTCTCAGACAAACAAAAACTGCGGAAATATATTGCCACTAGTCCTGCCTTGCAAGAAATGTAAAAAGAAAGTTATTCAGCAGGAAGAAAAATTATATAATTCAGAAACTTAGATCTATAGAAAGGAAGGAACATATAAAGGTAAACTAAAATCTTTTATTTTCTTATTAGTAATGAACCTGACAGATAGCTGTTAAAAATAATAATAGCAACAAAATATTGAGTAATTATAGCTTTTAGAAAAGTTAATAAATGACAGTAATAATAAAAATAATAGGAGGGAGGAATTAGATATACACTTTTATAAGGTTCCTGTGTTACCTACAAAGTGGTGTATTGTTATTTGAAAGTGGGCACAGTTTCACTGTAAATGTATACTTCAAACTAGAGAAACTACTAAAATGTTTTAAGAGGTACAATTGATATGTTAAGACAGTAGAAATCATGGAATCATATAACATTCTAAAATATAGAGGATTCAGGAAAAAGAGATTTTAAAAAACAAAGACTACAACAAAGACAACAGTTACAAACATGGTAGGTGCTGATCAAACTATCAATAATTACTATAAATGTGAAAGTCTAAATACACTAACTAAAAGAGGCTGCTAAAGTATATTTAAAAACAAGAACTAATTTTGCCTATTAAAAAACCCACTTTAAATTTGACACATATAGATTAAAAGTAAAGAGATAGAGAAAGATAAACCATGCTAACACTAAACAAAAGGATATTGGAAGGGCCATATTAATTTCAGACAAAGCAGACTTCAAAGCAAGGAAAATTATCAGGGATACGATGAGGTGTTCCATAATGATAAAGGAGACAATTCTCTTAAGAAAATATAACAATGCTTAATGTACTTACTCCTAATAATGGAGCACCAAAATATATAAGGTGAAAATTAACAGAACTCCAAGGAGAAATAAACAAATCCATTATGACAGTTGAAAACTTTAATACTTCTGATAAAAACAGAATACTTTCTGAGGCATAAAGTATAATTCAACCAATTTAAGAGGACAAATGTAAAAGAAGTATACAAAGTATGTTCTCAGGCCACAATGGAATCAATAACAGAAAAATAGAAATCAATTAACAGAAAGGTAGAAAATTATCAAGTATTTGGAGATTAAATAACAGAATTCTAAATAACATAAGTCAAAGAAAAACCCTCAAGAAAAATTTCAAAATATTTTAAACTAAGTTGATACAATTTATCAAAATCAGTGTGATGCTGTAAAGGCAGTGCTTAGAGGCAAATTTATAGCATTGAAGGTGTGTATTAGAAGAGAAGATAAAAAATGAATAAGCTTCCATCTTAGGAAACCACAAAGAAGAACAATATATGCCTACAACAGTCAGGGAAAAGAAATGGGGAAATCAAGAAAAATTAAAACCAGGAAATAGAGAAAATCAGCAAAATCAAAAACTTGTCCTTTGAAAAGATCAACTGATACAACTATAGGTACGCCAATCAAGAAGAGAGAGAGAGAGAGAGAGAGAGAGAGAGAGAGAGAGAGAGAGAGAAACAAATTACTAATATCAGAAATAAAAGAGGGGTCATAATATTGATCTCAGGGGTTGAAAGGAAAATAAAACTACTATAACTCACATAAAGAGACATGGGTAATCTGAATAGGCCTATATCTAATGAAGGAAAATTAATAAATAATTAATAACCTTTTAAAAAAGAAAGTAATGGGTCCAGATGGCTTCACTGATAAATTTTACCAAACATTAAAAGAAGAAACGGTGTCTATATAGTCTCTTTCAGAAAATAGGAGAAGAAATATCTCCAAACTTATTCTATGAAGTCAGCATTACCATACTACCAAAATCAGATAAAAATATTATAGAGAAGAATTACCCTAGGTTAATATCACTCATGAACACAGATTAAAACATCTTTAACAAATATTCACAAATCAAATCCAATAATGTACAGAAAATATTATACAAAACAAACAAGATTTCCAGGGATATGAGGCTGGTTTACTCTTTTAAAATTGGTTAATGTAATCTATCACCATCAGCCAACTTTAAAAAATAAACATATGATCATATCAGTTGATGCAGGAAAAAGCACTTGACAAAACCCGATACTAATTTATGATGACTTTCAGAAAACTAAATATGAATTTAATAAAGAACACAAATATAGTATCTATAGCTTAATATCAGACTTAAAGGTGGGAAACAAGATGCCTTCCTAACACACTTCTGGACATCTACCCAATTGAATTAAAAACATGTTCTAACATACTCCTAGGTATCTATCCAATTGAATTAAAAACGTGTCCTAACATACTCCTAGGTATCTATCCAATTGAATTAAAAACGTGTTCATACAAAGTCTGCATACACAAATGCTTATAGCAGCTTTATCTATAATCACTAATTTGGAAGCAACAAAGATGTTCTTCCAACTGTAGTTCATTCATAAAATGGAATACTATACAGCAACAGAAAAAAGCTTAATGCTACTAAAAAACATGGCAGAACCTTAATGCATATTGCCAAACAAAAGAAGGCAGTCTGAAAAATCACATGCTGAATGATTTCAACTAGGTAAAGAGATAAAAAAATTAGTGGTTGCTAGATGTTGGTTAGGAGAAGGATGAATAGATGGAGCACAGGAGATTTTTAGGGTGATAAAATTATTCTGTAATGATAGAACACTGAAATAGAATAATACTGTAATGGTAGACACATGACATGACATTATGCATTTGTTAAAACCTGTAGGACTTTACAGCACAGAGTAAAACAATATAAACTATGGGCTATACCAATAATAACATATCAGTAGTAGTCCATAAATTGTGACAAATGTGCCATGCTAATGCAAAATATTTAAAAAGCAATATAAGAGCCGGGCTCGGTGGCTCAGCCTGTAATCCCGCACTTTGGGAGGCTGAGATGAGTGGATTGCCTGAGCCCGTGGGTTCGAGACGCGCCTGGGCAACTTGGCGAGACCTCATCTCTACAATAAATCAAAAAATTAGCCAGGCATGGTAGTGCGCGCCTGTAGTTCCAGCTACTTGGAAGGCTGAGGCGGAAGGATCGCCGGAGCCCAGCAAGTCAAGGCTGTGATGGCTGGGAGCAGCCACTGCATTCCAGTCTGGGCAACAGAGTGAGATCCAACTCAAAAATAAAATAAAATAAAATAAAACAAAATAAAAAAGCAATATAGGAACTTTATAGCGTCTGCTTAATTGTTTTGTAAATCTAAAACTGTCTTAAAAATTAACATCTATTAATTTAAAAATGAAGTCAACAGCAGAAATTAAAACTCTGTTTGGCTCCAGTGAGCACAGAACATCAATTGAGTTGCTCATATGGTAAGTAACAAAAACAAGTCTACTGTTATTTTTTTTTTTTTCAAGAGCCCAGGCTGGACTTCCGGGGTCAAGAAATCCTCCTGCCTCAGCCTCCTGAGTAGCTGGGATGACTGGCATGCAGCCTGCTGCTACTTTCAAATGCCATATTGGGTTCTAAAATGTCAGGAAACATGCAGAACTAACAAAGACCTTTATTCCCATTTTTACATTAGCCTTGTGAGTTGCACATAGCTTAAAAATAAAATGGCTATCCCTTTTTTCTCAGTTTACTTGTTTTGGCAATAAAAGTAGAAAAACATAAGATATTAAAAAGAACTTCCACAACAAAAAAAAAATTAATTTTGACCTCATGGAAATAAATAAAACTTAATTCCTTATCAACTACAACCATAAAGTCAACATTAAGCACTCCCTTAATCCTAGGTATGATCTCAAGTGTTTTACATGCTTTACATTCTTTAAATGAGTTCTCAAAATAACTATATGAATCAAATGCAATTATCATCCCCATTTTACAGATGAGGGAATCATGGTCTAGAGAGGTTAAAGTAATCATTCAAGATTAAAGAACCAGATTTCAAACTGGTACGTGGGGATTTAAAGCCTGCGTTACAGTGGCCATATTGCCTCTCAATTCTGGGAAACCTTGTGTAAAATTTATCACATGAAGTATATTTCAATAATTTTAAGCAAGATTGGTCACAACAATGCAGCTAAAATAGAGTACTCAGATATATAAAAACGCTCCATTATATGTCAATCTGGAATAATATTTTGAGCAAATATTTTTATAAACTTAAATGCTACCTTTGCAGAAATGTGTGCATGTTCCCATGTGTACATGATCATGTGTTTGTGTATTGTGAGAAAGATATACACAGAGAGAGAAGATTTTAAATCATTGAAAAATGTCTCCTTGTCAGCTGGGCTTGGTGGCTCAGGCTGTAATCCTGCACCTTTGGAAGGCTGAGGTGAGTGGATTGCCTGAGCCCGCGGGTTCGAGACCTGCCTGGGCAGCGAGACCTCATCTCTACAATAAATCAAAAAATTAGCCGGGCGTGGTAGCACGCGCCTGTAGATCCAGCTACTCGGAAGGCTGAGGCGGAAGGATCGCCGGAGCCCAGCAGGTGGAGGCTGCGGTGGCCGGGAGCGGCCACTGCACTCCAGTCTGGGCAGAGTGAGACACGAATTCAAAAAAAAAAAAAAATGTCCCTTGTGTTAATTTTGGATTATAATAATTTGAACAAGTCACCAAGGTACAACAACATAACAACTGACTATACCGATGGGAGGTCTACAAAGCTATATATCTCATCTCTGCCTTCTTTCCAATTTATTCAGTGTGGAAAATGACATTGGACTTCCAAAACCTTAACTTATGCTTGGAACCTTTCCATTTTTGAGGCTTATTCTAGTGTTGCTGACCATTAAAACGAATATTTCAGTGGGGCTGGAACAGTCTTATTAGTCCAAGCCAAGCTTTATATGGCTTGTGCACTTTAAGAGGTTAATCTAGCCAGCCAGCTCACTTTGTTCAGAAGTATTAAATGGAAAGACTATAACATTCAAAGAAAGGCAGAGTTCACTGGTAAGACCTCAATCATATAATGGAGTATAAAACTCCTAGAAATTTTTACCACAATGTTTTATGAAACATATGCACACACTCACTGGAACAAAACTCAATTCAAATGGCTTTGAAGGTCAGTTCAAAGTCACCACATATGCAGTATCTCTGTGAGAAATATGTACTATTTCCAAAGTGCCTGGACCAGAAGCTTCCTTTCTCTACTTGATAGTTTATCATCAGTCTAGCAGTATACTATAAGAGAAAAAAGCCACTTACTACAATAATACTATTTTCAGCCAAAGTATGAAGTTTAGTCAAATATTCCAAATTGTCATACCAATACATCTTTGTGTTATAAAACAAAAGGAATCACAAAGTGTACATCTTAAGGAAGAGCTATTTTAAGTGTGGGCAAAAACTATAAAAATTAATGCAATTATGTTATTCTCAACTTCAAAACCAATTGTTGGGAAAGGAGTAAAAGACATGCAATTTCTACATTTAAAAGAAAAGTGAATTAGAAATGGGCATTATTAGAAACAACTATTAGAATTATTCTGATGTTTCTAAAATGCCCAAATTCTATGGCCGACTATGATACTCCTAAGGCGAAGGAAGTAAAGGTCCACTTTGCATGACAAAGGTCAGATTTCTGCAGGCAAAGGAGGGGACTTCTGTAGTTAACTGTTCCTGGGTTACCACTGTCTGGGGAAGGTCCTAAAGGTCAAGAAAGGTTCCAAATTGTGCTCACTGCTGAAGGGACATCCCCAGGGTGACTTTAATCAATTTAGGTCATTAGGACTTTTCTAACTCTGGCTCCAGTTTTGCTCTCGTAAATCTTGCTAATACATATTGGTGATTCAGTAGTGATGGAGACTTAAAATAAATTAAGGGTATTTAGTTTCATATACAGATCAAAAGATAGAACACACTCATTTAAAGACTTCTTTTAAATCTAAGATTGAGTTCAATGAAATCCAAGCAGACGACATCAATTTGGAATCTGGTCCTAAGAGAAAAGCATAACTCTGTAATAGTTGTGCTGGTGTTTACACTAGATGGTCAATGACACTATTCTAGATTTCATGGAGCATGATGTGGCTTCACACAATGTTATCTTAAACTGCTTCCTCAATCACCACATATGTTTTATTGTGGTAAAATTTTATTGTTTACTTTTTCTTGTAATGACTTTGAGTCACTGAAATACAACAAATGCTGAAGTGAAAATTAGTATTTGACAATATATCAATGCTTGTCTTTTAGTGATTATATATGTCTAAATTTTCTCACAATGGACTTGGAAATACACCAAATAGATTGTATTTATAAAAGATGGAAGAGCTGAAGAGTTCCGCCTATTTTGTAATTAATGAAGGGTATCTCTAAATATTTTAGATAGTGCGTAGAAAACATCTGTATTTAATTATACTTTTCTTAAACAGACAATGGGAATTGAATTAAGGAATATTTTGAAATCCCTACAGAGATATTAAAGTATTAATGGCTGTTCAAGAACTTTATAGCTACAATGCTTGAAAATGTTTGGTTTTACAGATCAACAGCCTGACACTTCATAAATATCAAGGAAAAACTGGAAGAAACTGGAAATTATGGGTAAATACAGAGAATATAACACTAGAAAAGACCAGCGATTTTCACTTTTATATCACATAATCAGGCACACAAAATCTCTTGCATACTTGTGCAGATGTAAATAGGGTTTGTAACAAATATTCTGAGCAGAATTTCTTTTTAAATTTTGTTGTGAAGTAAAAATTTTTAGAAGACTAAGTTAACGGCTTGTTATTTATTCTTCACAGAGGAAAAAACCATAAGCTGTTCACATGAAAACAGTGAGACACAAAGTATTGAAAAAGATCAGATTTTCTTTCTGGGTGCTTACTGTAAGTCCCAAATGCCACTTATTTTCAAAGTCAGTATCAGTTCTCAATCTCCCAGTGGTAAGAGTATATTCAAAGGCTATGTGCTCAGCAGGATAGAAGTCTTTCTCTGTGAATGTAACTGTATCACTCATCAGTAACCCCTGCCATAAAGAGACTCCATATTTTCCTTCCTTTCAGTGACTCCTTAGGCTCTTGAATGCCTGTCCCTGCCCTGAGACCTGGGACAATGTCCACAGGATCTCCATCAATAGCTCGTACTCATGCCACTGGTACAAATAAATGTCAAGACTGCAGATCAAAGCCGTCTCCACATTCTAAAGCTCATGTTCTTTATGAACCAATTTTCATAAACTATACTCCATGTTTTAAAAATACAAAGACGTTCCCTCCTTGCTTGCTTGCTCACTTTGAATCCAGATAAGTTTATTTATTAGAAAGACATCTGATTTGTGATAAAAGTGTGAAATTTTGATACGACATATAAAACCCCGTCATTCTGCCTTTGTATAGCCTTCTATTAAAGTATTTTACAATACCTATCATCTTTTAGTAGAAAGGCAAAAATAGCCTTTGGGCTATTAAAAATAAAAAGCACAGACTGCTCTGTAATACTTAAACATCTTTCCCAGTGCCCTTGCCCAATATGGGCAAGATGGTGGATAATAAATTCTTATTCATGATTGATTTTATTTTTGAATCTTCATTATGCTACAGGTAAATTATATGATGGAAAATAGCTTCATCATGTGTTTTTAACAATCTACATCCATTTTAATTACCCAAAATTGCTTGGGAAAATGAATATAATTATTTGAAGTCATCATCACTCTGTAGGTTCATATATAAATTAAATAAATCTATACTTCTGCAAGGGGACCTGAGTAAACTATAACTAAACCAAACTATTTTCTATGAATATCATTTCAGATCAGTTGTGGAAATAAAACGTTTTTCATTTGCTACTGTCTTAAAGAATTATAGTTAGCAAAGAACATAAGATTTAGAATAGAATGTACACAAATGCTATATCTATGCATTTCTAGTTAAAGTTTGGGCATATTTATGATAACAGTAAGAACATATAATGCATGAAATATGTACATATCAGAGTGCTCAGAAAGGAGAAAAATATGGGAAACAAATACAGGCCTTAGAACCACAGGTTGTTTAACAACTTCCAAATAGTAACCTCATTGTGCTAGTTTCCCTGAACAAATTTTAACACAACTACCTGCAATTATTAGGTACAAATCTTCACTCTGGCTTCTCTTGTAATCCATGAGACATTTGGCAAGTCACTCACACAAGAACGTAGCCCTTAGCCTTACCTGTTTTTACCAAATCAACAATTAAAATTTAAGGTTTATAAAATATTTGTCAGGGAAAAAAATCAGTTTACTATCTGCATTTTTGTACAAGATGGTTGAGGCTTAGCAGAAAAATAGGTTGATGAAGAATATTCCTGAGACCCTTATTCATGGAGAAGAGCTGAATTTTCTGAGAAATAAAATTTAAATTTTTTTTTCGTTCTACCCTTTATCCCTAATAAGATAATAATCCAACTAACATTCAACTACAAGTATCTTTGAATTTTTAAAAAGGTACTTTGACTGTATACTGAATCAACAGATAAAGAAATAAGTAGGAGAGTGTGTGTGTGTGTGTGTGTGTGTGTGTGTGTGTGTGTGTGTGTGTATGTGTGTGTGTTCACACACATGCAGGTGTTCATGAGCATGTTTGTTTATGCTAGGGGCCAGGGTGTGGAGGTTATAGGATCTACAATCCAAATCCATCGATTTTCCTGTAAATGTATTGTAAAATGAAACTACAGGTAGGCTATGGAAGAGCAAGTGGGTTTCTTGTTAAACCAACTTACCAGTTTTTCGAAGAGGGAAATCATCCTTTGCATCTTGTGCTCCTGGTAATGTGTATTTGAAGGATGGAGATGTTCCACTAAGGGGTGGAGAGCTTTGATCCAATGATGTGTGGTGGGCAGCCCTAGGAAAGACAAAGAAGTTTCACTGTTTACTCTGGAGTTTTGACTGCATGTTGGTCAGCAACAATCAGTAGCACATGCTGTGCACATGCCTCAGCTGTGTTTATGCTCTTTCTTCTTAGTGTATACAAACCACAGACTCATACAACCAAGTTCACTGTAGTGGTATGTTATGGAACGATGCAGGAGTCCTAAGGATGCCCACCACGTTTCCAGTCATACACTCACAGAGCAAAGTTGGCTTCGCTAAAACAGAATTTACTGAGTCTGAGCTTTATAATTTGAGATTATCGTGTCTGTTTTCTTAAGAGCTATACTGGAGAAATCTTTTAGTCAACAATGTAGAACATCCAAGGTAAAAGTAAACACATATAACATATAAGGATTTCATTTTAAAAAATTGTCGGTGGATGAGAGTAGCTTTTTTACTGAAAAGACAGTATTGTGTCAACAGCCTCAGGTCTCCTGACTTTCTTTTGAAATAGTGATTTTGACTGACACTTTGAAAATGTTCTTCAGAGATTGATTTCTCAAGTCAGTTGACACTCATGAGAGAAATTATGTAAATCATTAAAAAGTATTTACAAAAAAAACCTCTGGAATCCGTCTGCTACCTTTTTTTGGAGCAAAAAAGGACACAGATACCTATAGAATAGGCTTATAATGACAATAACTCTTTAAATAGAACTGCTGGAATGTTTATAATTTCAATATAACAAAGTAATCAAATACTGCTCCTATCCTTGATGATGTGAAGGATTGAAAAATGTAAATGTAAAATTCTGTGGTCATCTGGCAACACTTTTATGAAAGAAATGAAATAATTATCTATTAGTCTATTATCCATATGTATTTGCATATCAATTACTTGACCTGATTTTTTAAGAACACCACTTCTTTTATGTTATATGGGAAGATTTGTGTATTGCATAGCACCTCTTTACAGAACTTGGGAAATATGGCTCCATAAAACTATATGACCACGGTGTATTCAGTTGTCAGTTTATGTGTCAGAAGCTTAGCTAGTATTTTACTGGGTGGGAAGAAATGAGACGAGGTGGGCAGAGATAAACTATTCAGTGAAGACTTCGATTTACTTATTTGGCAACTTCCTTTCTTCTCTGCCCCATCCTCCCTTATCTTTCTTCCTGCTTTCCTACCTTCTTTTTAAACTGAGCCAAAACTCTTCTGAACTTTTAAAAATAGCTCAGACCTCCACTTTATATCAAGTCAAGTAAAACAAAATCACATCCTGCCAAATCTTCAGAATTTATTGTATAGATAGCAGATGTATCATTTGAGAATAGGGAAACTCAAAATACAAATTATTTTCTATACCACACCTCTCATTTGTCAGTTACTCATTTGCTAAAGAACATACACACTTCCACGCCCTACAATGATAAATGCTAACATTTATTAAGCACTGCTCTCTGTTATGAACTTTACCACATTTTTTCATAGGGCTGTCCCAGCAACCCTAGAAGGCAGGTACTATTATTATCCTGTTTTTATAGAGAATGAAACTGATCCTTAGAGAATTCAAGGAACTTGCCCACAGCCACACAGCTGAGAAATGGCAGGCCGGGGATTTGTGCCCAGGTTGGGTCAAGACAGAACCCGGGTTCTTTACCCCTGGGAATGAAGACAGCCAAACACTGAACATACGTGTACCAGAGCTTGGGATGGCGGCTCACGGAATGATTTTTTCCATTAGTTGGAGTGTCTTTTGTTGCTGATTTACTCAATAGGAATTCTTGAAGCTTCTGCTTTACTTCTGTACTTGCCACTGCCCCTGAAACACACACACACAGAGACAGATGTTGACTGTGAGTTTTGTCCTCCCTGGCCTCTAGAATATTTAACAAAGATTAAGAAGTAAAAATCACTGGTCGCAGCATATAAAGTTTTCCTATTAAAAGAAGAAACCACAGTCTAAATGGGCATTAGAAAATAGCACAGTAATGCTTTGTAACTACTGCTCAAACTGCCAATTTTCAAAAGACCTTTAATGATTTCTTAAATTGCTTTTGCAAAAAGGGGAATCCCAGAATTAATTCTAACTTTTTTTTTTTAGTTAAAAAAAATACCGCTGAGGAACGAAATAGTTTTTAATAATTAAGAATGTTAGGGGATTAAATCCATACTAGATCCTTTAAACACATTTTTTTTTTTTCCTTTTTGAGTCAGAGTGTCACTCCTTCTCCTAGGCAGGGGTGGAGTGGCATGATTACAGCTCACCACAGCCTCGACCTCCTGGGTTCTCAGGTGATCCTTTTGCCTCAGCTTCCCAAGTACCTGCGACTACAGGTGAGTACCACCCTGCCCAGCTAATTTTTTGCATTTTTTTGTAGAGATGAGTCTTACTATGTTGCCCAGGTTGGTCTTGATCTCCTGGGCTCAAGCTATTCTTCTGCCTCGTCCTCCCAAAGTGTGGGGATTACAGGCATGAACCACCATGCCCGGCTCCTCTAAACACAATAAAATAATATTTTCAGAGTTGCTAGTTTGAAAAACTTAGCTTAAGAAAAAAAACCCTTTAAGCTTTAAACAAATATTGCTGACAATTCCAGTTCAAGTCACAAATTTGAAACCTTGCTACGACCTGATTTTGAACTGACCTACTACAGAGGAATTATTTGGATCTGTCTCCCTCTTGTGGTTAGTTCTTTTACAAGTGTTCTGCCTTCAATCTCCTCAAAGTTCGTGCAGAGACTAAATGGAGCCAAAGCTTGAATTACAGAACAATTATTACTTGGGCAAGAGGAAGGAAGCCATAGTGAGAAGATGTGGACGTGGGTTTTTGTATTAAACAGAATAGCTTACTCTAGACCGCTTTAACATGATATTATTTTTAAGGATCCAAACAACAGAAATGAGCACCCTTGCCAAATAATGCTAGGGTGCATTATTTGAGATGTTCTACAGATTGAATAACAAGAACTGATAGGTGAATGTCAAAATGTTACAGTTGCATCTGTAATTTATTCTTTCGGTTAAACACAGAAATTTTGACAAGTTTAATTCCACTCTGTATCAGGCTTCGTTCTGAATGATGATCAGCTACAGTGAGGGAAGAGAGTCCATCTTTTACCCTGATTGGTGCCTCTTACTTTCTCGTCCTCTATCTTTGCCTCTGAGAGTAGGAAGCTGCTGTTCTCTGCGATGCCTCTCTACTTCCTGTTCTTGTCTCTGCTGCTCCAGTTTCTGCTCCTTTTCTAGGAGTTCTTGTTGCTGTTTTATGGCTAGAAGTTCCTGTTGCAACTTGCGAGAAGAGAAAGACATGAGAGTGTGCAATTTCTTCAGGCTTCATAGTCATCACCGATCAAAACTGAAATGTTATGAGCTTTTGGAACTTGTTTGCATTTAGTTTATATTTTACTCACTTTTCCTGTACACTGCTGAAATTTAAAGGCAAACAACTAATGCCATGATGATCTTAATGTCATCAGAAAGCAAGTTTTTGGATTGCTCCATTACCTGTGCCTCCCTACAAAAAAAAAAAAAAAAAAAAAAAAAAAACACTACCAAATTCACTTGGGTCTTCTGGTTTCTATTAATTAAATCTTTAGTTACCATAATAATTTTGCTTTGTACATATGAAACAGGAAATGGTAGGGACTGTCCAAAAGTCTATTTTACAAAGTTTCTCACATTATAAATATAATGGAAACCTTCAGTTCTTATCCTGAGAAATGATGTGAAAATAATCAAAGTGAAGAGAATGATGAGATATAAGTTTAATTTGGGGACAGTCTACCGAAAATAAATGAATGTTAAACGTTTTAAAACTTTACCGAGAAAGTCTCAACAGACTAATGCAATCTGTATATCCATAATAGGTTCTTCTCTCAAAACAGCAAGTCTTATTCTTTCATCCAACACACAAAAATCTTTAGATTAGAGATGCTGGTCAAGAAAAAAATCACATCTATAAAACTACAACTTTAATGCACTATTGTTTGACTTTCTGAATCCTTGAATTCACTTTCAATGAATAACATAAATATGAAGCATTCTTAATAGCCATCTTCAGATGTCATTTCCTTTTAGACTGAGAAGTATATATCTATTAAGAATAGCAAATGTGTCAACTGAAGAATAACTAAAAACACTGAGCTCTACTTTGACTCTGGCATTACAGGATATGAGATCTTAAGTTACAAAACTACTCGGAATCATGACCACATATGCAAGACAGAGTATAATCTCACTCATGTCTCATTTTCATAATGTACATAAAATTCAGTTTTTAAGTTTAAATCATACTAATTTTAATTATTACCACAGATTGAGTATCCTTAATCCAAAAATCTAAAATTGGCAACACTCCAAAATCCAAAACTTTTTTCGAGTGTGCCAACAAGTAGAAAATTTCACACCTGACATCATGTGATGGGTTTTAGTCAAAACACAGGCACACAACACACAGTTGATTGAGTACTCCCAAAGGAAAAAGACCTTCCCAGCCCTCTCATATCAGCAAAGGTATATTTTCTCTGGCAAAATCCAGACTCCCCCCACACAAGCACACCCACAAAGGGTAATAAGATGGTACACGTGCAGGCCAAACACACCAACAGCAGGTAACCCACATTCAGCGTCAGGAATGATGGTGATGCCCAACAACCACAGATGGTCCACATGAGCGGCTGTGACTGTGACACTTTAGTTTTCTGATGGTTCAAAATCCACACGATTTTTTTCAAGTAAAAAATTCTTGAAAATGTATCCAATTACCTTCAGGCTATGTATGTAAAGTATACAAGAAAGTATACAGGAAATATAAATAAATTTCATGTTTGAAAGTGGGCCCTATCGCCAAGATCTCTCATTATATATGTATATGCAAACATTCCCAAATCCAAGAATATCCAAAACACTCTTAGTCCTAAGCATTTCAGATAAGGGATATGCATTCTGTATTTGTAATTTTTGATACTAAAAAATGTGTAATTTATTTTTATATTAGATAGGTACCTAGAACTCTGAATTTTACACAAAACTCTGACTTTCGTTCTACCAAAAACTAGAACAAAAATTAAAAGCTATATGGAATGGCATCAACATCCCTCTGGAGCAATAGGAAGTTAATGCTAATGTCAATTATGACAGCCTCTTCATTCCTAGAAGGATATAGTTAGAAACATTTCTGAATATTCTTTATATTAAAATCTGTGGCATTTTGGCTTTGATATACAGTCCCTTAATGGATGTTTTTATATATTCCATTTGTAGCATAAGAATTCATAACTCTGCTTAAACTCTGCCTTAATGTTAATTCTATAGATATCAGGGTTGGTCAAATTGACTCGGTGCTTCACCCAAAGCCTCAATACACATTTCTTAGGAATTTCGAAAAGCACACAGTTACTATTCATTTTCAAAGATTGCAAGAATGAGTTTTAAAACAATAGAAATAAAATATCATCCCTCTATTTTTTTTTTTTTTTTTTGAGTTGGAGTCTTACTCTGTCGCCCAGACAGGAGTGCAGTGGCCATTCCCAGCCACTGCAGCCTCAACCTACCACGGTAGCCAGAATTACAGGCACGCTACCATGCCCAGCTAATTTTTGATTTATTGTAGAGATGAGGGCTCACCAAGTTGCCCAGGCGGCTCTCGAACTCTCGGGCTCAGGCAATCCACTCACCTCAGCCTCCCAAAGGCGCGGGATTACAGGCTGAGCTACCGAGCTGGGCTCATCCCTCTATTTCTAGATGTTCTGGCCCAGGAGAGAGTCAGAGTGACTTAGGAGCTTTGAAGTAAACAGGACAAGGCTGAAAATCTTGGAGCAAAACACTTACTGGCTGTATAGCCTTGAGAAAGTAATATTATTTCTCTCTAGTTCAGTTTACTAAGTGCAAAAATGGGGTAAAAGCATCTAACTCGACAAATGTTGATTATTTTAGAGAAGCCAAATATTTAAAAGCTTTTATAATCAAACCATAATATAGTGTGTATCTTCCTCATAAAAATAAAAATCTATTTACTTATTTACTTTTCGAGTTAGCATCTTACTCTGTTGCTCAGATTGGAGTGCAGTGGCACGATCACGGCTCACTGCAACCTTGACCTCCTGGACTCAGGTGATCCTTCCGCTTCAGCCTCCCAAGTAGCTGGGAATACAAGTGCACACCATCATGCCCAGGTAATTTTATAACTTTTTTTTTGTAGAGATGAGGTCTCACTTATTGCCTAAGTTGGTCTCAAATTCCTGGGCTCAAGCAATCCTCCCATCTTGGTTTCCCAAAGTGCTAGAATTATAGGCGTGAATGACTGCGCCTGGCCAAAATAAAATCTAAATGAGTGCTAAAAGCATCAACTTTTAACTTTACCCATAAAAAAGTGACAAACAAAATAAATGTTAAAATTTCAAAAGTAAAAACTTTTTAATCTTAACAAAATTTGTCTTCAGTTTCTGAGAAAACAATTCATTACTTTGGGAAATTATTTTAAAAGCTAAATTTTCCCTTTAGCTATTTCATAACCCGTTTTCTCTCAGAAGCCTATTTTCTAGAAGTCAATAAACCTACATTATGGTTTTGCTTATACCAGAGAAACAATTAATTATCTACTTGTTACAATTATCTTTTAAGTAAAATTAAACAATAAGTTACTTTTTAAAATTTGCATCAATTTTCCAGCTACAAAAGTCACAAAGTATAAATTTTAAAAAGCACTTGAAACAGTAACTTGTCAGTATGTCTCCGTATTTAGGGTTATGTGACTCACAGAAAACAGTAAAATAAGCTACATAGATTGTTAGGTCTTAAAGTATGGTAAATAGACATGTTATAAATCTCTGCCATCTTAAAAGACTGAAAAAAGAAATCCAGACTTCAATGTCCCTATTAGTACTTCAAAGATCAAACTAAAAAAATGCTTCTGCATTCATTCAAGAGTAAGTCTATAAACTAAATGAAGTTTATTCATACTTCAAAATCTAATCATAAGCTACTGATTCCATATGGGACCCAAAAGAAAATCCTCATTCTTATTTTTAAGGTATCTTATAGATCAGTACTATGTAAGAGTTATTTTCGTAAAGTTCACTAGTTTTTTTTTATATCAAGTGTCAAAGAAACTATTTAGGAAAATAAGATAAGTCTTCCAGGCTAAGGAAATACCTTGTAAAACAAGAAACATAGGGAAGAGGATGGACTTTTAATATTTTCAGACACTGTAATATTGATGTGGTAAAATTATGTAATATTAACATAGATTCATTATCTTTATTAAGCCCACATCAATATGCTTGCACTGGAGTTGCAAGCAATAGACTAAGTCCCAATAAAACAATACAATAAAATATGATATAATATAATTTATGATATTAATAACATAATTTATATTAATACATTATCATGTATTTAAGTCATCTTGAAGGAGTTGATGATAAAAAATTATTATAACTATTTGCTACTTTTATTGTCAAAAAATTCCAATTATATATGTACTTAATCTGACTAAAATAGCCTTGTTTTCAAATGTCTTTGTCAAAAAGTTGAATGATCTGCTGGGCTCAGGCAATCCTTCCACTTCAGCCTTTCAAGTAGCTGGAGAAGACATTTTATAAATAAAGCTAAAGTAATATTTATCTCTGAATATGCAAAAGAACTGAAAACATAGACACATCAAACATATTCTGATAAAATAAGCCCTCATTTAAAAGCTCTGGGATATGGATATATTTCTTCTAGAATAATGTAAATAATTTGAGTCTCAAATTGTTAACACCTCCCAAAAATTCTTCAATAAATTTTGTATCGATTCTACTAAAATACTTGCACTAGTCACTTTATATATACCTCTCTTGAGCCTTTTATTATGCTTTTATTTTGAATGTATACACCATGGGACACTTTTTATAAGGAAGATTAGGACATACTCAGAACATCTACTTCATTTACTCATAGACCAAAGATTTTTTTAAAATAAAAAGCTCTCTCTTCATATAAAATGACTAATTTATCCTTTCTGGTAAACAGTATATGCAGATTCTCTAGAAATATAAAATGGGTCTTTCTGGGCTCATGGTTCTTGATGAGGGTAGTGCAGCAAATGAACAAAATCATGTAGGAGAGAAGTTATTATTCCTTACTATTGATTCTATAAGCTAAAGTACGAAGACATGTGAGAGGTTCCTTTTAGAAACAAAGCAGGTTTTTGACAGGTACTTACCCCAAAGTTTTCACTAGTATAATCACAGTTTCCTTCAGGTCATCTATCCCTGTCTTAACCACAGTGAAACTCCCTCTTACCCCCAGAGTTCACATGAGCATGTATTATACCCACTATGGTGCAGACTCCCTGAGTAAGGTCAGAGACAAAAAAACATGTGTTACCTTGATGTGCTCTTGAAGCTGAGCCTGGTGCTGCCGTGTCAAGTTCTCGTGCTGTTTCTGAAACTCTGCTATCAGGAGCTGCTTCTGGATTTGTTGCTGCTGCTGGATAAGAAGTAATTCCTGCTGCAGTTGCTTCTCACGGACAACAGGGTCCACCACAGGCATCATCATCCTGAGGTCTGTTCTTAGGTCTAAAGGTGAGATGGGCTCCAGGCCCACAGGAACCTCTGACTTCACATCCACTATAGAAGCAGGAAAAAAGAAAAGGGGTAGCAGGGAGAGTGACAGAAGATTGGAAATTAGCATACTGATTTGGAAACAAAAAAATAAAATATGCTATAACCTGTACAACAAATTTTATGTCAATGATTCTAGTCATATCTTTACAATGATGATAAAAGGTCACTTGTGTATCAGTTGGGATAAATGGGCCATAGGTTAATTTTCATTCAGCAATTTGTACTCTGCCATGAATCTTCCACAATTTCACTCACAAAATGTATTCTATTGGATCACTAACAAAAATCAAGTGAACTTAGGATTCCCCCCCCAAAAAAATTTCAACTATATGGAGAAAATGATCTCATGTTATAAGAAAGAATGTCTACCACAACTAAATGTGTGCACTTACACACATATTGTTCTTGGTAAGCAAAGTCAGTAGATATATTCAACCTTAAAAAGTAAAACTTGTAATGTAATATATTTGCAGGGCTATTGGATCTAGCAAAGGCAGAATGCAAAACTGCATGCTAAAACGTGGGAAACAGTGATTAACCACAGCAATGGTGCCAAATCCAAACTCAGGGAGTGAAAGTCGCCAAGTTTCTAAGTGCTGGTTTTTAAATAGTAATAATCTATCTCAGTTACCTCATTCCTAAAATAAACAAGGTGGAAAAGCATGAGGAAACTTAAAACAAGTATTTAATCAAACCACTGAAGAAAGATCTGATAATGTGAGGTTAACTATAGAAAATAATATTTAAAGTATCAAAATTAAATGAGATAATGTATATAAAATGCTTAGCATAACTCTTAGTAGATAAGAATTCTGCTTTCTAAAGGAGTATTTTTAAACAAGAATGCTCCCAGACAGGGTAGGCATCCAGATATACCACAATATATGACTAGTGTCCATTCTGATTGGTCAGTGTCCATGCCAAACTGGTTGTTAAATATTTTGTATGACCATTATTCACAAGAATCAGCAAAATTGTGTAGTTAAGTCTAACAAGTTAAGTTAAAGACAATAGAGATTTAGGAGGGGAAACTGGTCAGGTGCGGTAGCTCATGCCTTTAATCTCAGTGTATTGGGAAGCAGAGGCAAGAGGACTGCCTGAGCCCATGGTTTGAGATCAGCCTGGGCAACTTGGTGAGACCTTGTCTGTACAATATAACAAAAAATTAGTCAGATGTGGTGGTGCACACCTGTGCAGCTACTTGGGTGACTGAGGCGGAAGGATCACCTGAGTCCAGCAGGTCAAGGTTGCGATGACTGTGAACCTTCCACTACACTTCAGCCTGGGTGACAGAGTGAGACTCCTACTCAAAAATAAATAAATAAATAAGGAGGAGAAACTGTGACTGACAGTATTGCATGACCTTCAATAGAAGTTATCCACTAACTACTCAGATCCAATCAATTACTGGTGGGCAAGAAAAGATAATACAGAAAGAAATAACTCAATTTTTATTTGAAAGATTTAAACACTCTGGGAACCAAACAAAATGTTTCTAAAAGTTGATTTTGACATACAGGGTGCCAGTTTTCAACCTCTGCTCTATAATCTAAATGCCTATTCCCATTCCTCTATCTGTATAACCCTGAGGATATTAAATTATCTCAGCCTCAGTACCTTCATTTGTAATATGGAGATAATGAAAGTAATAGATATTATAGAATTGTTAAATGGCTTAAATGAGATTAGCCATGTAAAGCACTTATAGCATATAGTACATCTTTCAATAAATGTTTTGGTTTTGCTTTTTTTATTATACGAAAATGGAAATTTCATATGTATTAAAATAAACTATTGCTAACAAAACGTTTTAGAAACAAATGTGAAAATAAAATGGTAAGCCAGGCTCAGTGGCTCAGCCTATAATCCTGCTCCTTGGGAGGCTAAGGTGAGTGGACTGCCTGAGCCCGTGGGTTCGAGACCCGCTTGGGCAATTTGGTGAGACCTCATCTCTACAATAAATCAAAAAATCAGCCGGGCATGGTAGTGCACGCCTGTAGTTCCAGCTACTTGGAAGGCTGAGGTGGAAGGATCGCTGGAGTCCAGCAGGTCGAGGCTGCGGTGGCCGGGAGCGGCCACTGCACTCCAGTCTGGGCGACAGAGTGAGACTCCAACTCAAAATAAAAAAATTTTAAAAAAAAGAAAAGAAAATGGTATATAATTTCTATTAAATATTAGAAAATAAGGACACTAAAACTTCTAGAAAATAAAAGAAATAAGAAAATAAAAGAATAAGACTAAACAACTGAAAATGACTTTCACTAATAAAGAAATGCAAATTATCAATCACAAAAAGCTTCACTATCTATTTATTTAATAACATATAAGATTCAGGTATACACATATGTGTATGCATAATACTCCAAAGCATAGGGTAGACATATAACAAAGAGACAATTATTTATTGCAAGTGGAGCTATCAATTGACATAAAACTGACACAAAACTAACGGGGTGATACGTTAAGAGGTAATATATATTTCCACCGTTTGATTCAGGTTTGCCAGCTTCAGGATCGTATCTTAAGGAGACAACTTTGACATAGAAAAAAACAGTTCAGTATTATCTTGTTTACTAGAGTATTATTACAACATGGAAATGTCTAAGTAAAATGTGTCATATCGTTTTTTTTAGAAAAATATGCAATCTTACATTAAAAATGCCTGGGAACGTTAAAAATGCTGTTACAGCAGTAAGTAAAAAAAAGTAATAAAGGTAACATGTATACTATGATAATTATTTAAACTACATAAATATAATTAATTTAATCAAAATACATTTATTGAACCCCTTATTAAAATTTCAGACTTCATTCTGGATGTCATGGTTTAATATTTTAAAAAAAGACAAAAATTCCAGCCCTCACTGAGCTTAGATTCTACTGGGGCTTTCAATCATATTAGTTTCTGAATTCTAATAGCAAATTCTAAGGATGTAGAGAATAGAAGACGGATGTATTTTGGATGGAAATATGATTCTCCTCCTTCTACTTTTCTGTATTTTTCCAAATTACATCTAATGCTCTGACTACTACTATAAGTAACTAACCTAGATTTGCAGATGCCAGGTTGGGAACTACAAAGTTAATATTTTATGTGGATTTAAGAGCTATTTTCAGTAACTTAAGGAAACCTAACAGAAATCCTGTCTGTAGATGTTAAGGTTTCCAATACTAACACATTAAATATCCTTGCCTGCCACTTGAATTGTATGTCTGAGTGCACGAGCCTATGCATGCAGAATTGTATCAATCTTGTGTTGTTTACACTGCCTATTTTTCAATGTAATGATCAGAAGTTTGCATTGATCAGAAGTTATCTGTCACTTTAATGAAAATGGGAAAAAGGTTTATTAATGAACTATAAGTTTGGTGGACAATGACTACTAAAGCATAATATTTGTGAAAGGAAAGAAATTAATTGTGAAGTTTGGAAACAAATGAGGATGACAGCCTGTAAGATCTTTTAACTACAGTGCCAGTGTAGAACTTTTAGTCAAGCCTCTGGAATAATGTGAGATGCTGAGCAGTAACTTAAAGAGCTGGCATAATTCCAACCCAAAGCAATGGCTGTTAATGATATATTTCATTTTTACATTAAAAAGACCAAACTATAGCCTTCAGTTTTTACATGAAAATCCTAATAAACAAAGGTCAGAATTTAACCCAATAAAGACAAAATGTAAAATTTCAAGAGACCCTGGGGTCTCTTCTTGCTGGCATTCTTGCTATCCATAAACTACAAACATCATACCCCTAAAAAATGTTTTTAAGATAAGGAGAAAAGTCCTACAATTCCCTGAAACAGTTATTATAAACCTCAAAGGGTAATTTGACTTCTTAACCTGCTATCCCAACAGAAATGATTGTGTCTAACTGCTTGCCTTTGTTCAGAGACTAATCACTAAATTGTGAAAAATCACCCTCAACTTACAAAAACTGCTCTTGATTATAAATAATTGCCCAAGACTGAGAGAAAGTGGCAGGCAAGATCCCAGTCTTTCATCCAATTTATTCAGCAGCAATCCACATTCCATTTGTCTAGACTAAATATAGCAGCGTTTATACAAGAAATCAATAGTGCTTGCAGAGAGGAGAGCAAAGGCATGAATATTTCATCAAACTCAGAGAGAAATGGCAATCAGCACACTGATGGTTCTGTGTAGGTCATCTTTGGTCTGCTAGATTAGCTCCTGTTACTTGGACAATAGCTCATCTCTGCCTAATCATAATCGCATCATAGCCATTCTTTCTATTTTTAACATTAATTGCATTGTGGGTGACAAAGTCTCATCATATTCCAAAAGGAATGCTGAATTTTTCTTACATCTTTTGTGATAGGCTAATACACTTCCCCAGGAGAAATAATAGAAACACATACCAGGGCTGAGTTTCAACAAGTTACAGTCACTTTCATATCACAGAATGTGAAAGAAAGGGCAATGTCCATAGCTGCTATATTATCATAATTAGAAATAATATACTTACAAGGAAAAATTAACCACCAGTTTTAACAGTAGATAAATGAAATCATCTCTGTTCAAAACACTACTTGTCTGAGAACATGCAAATTCCTCACAAATTACTTAGGACAGGTGGTCAGTGATACATATGTTAGAAAGAAGTTGATAACAGCAAATATCAATATTAGCATTAGTTATAAATCAATCATGTTTTTTAACAGATCCCAAGATCTCATGACATGTGTGAGAAAGGATCATGACACAGTCAGTTCTATTTAGACTCACCATTTGTAAGAGATTGCAAATATATATGCTATATAATATTTATATTCTTCTTATTATTATCATATCCAAATGCCCAGTCAAAACATTTCCACATATATGTTAGTCTTAATGATCACTTTACAAAGTTCTCTTCATTCTTTCTTCATAGTGTCTTTCTTCTTTTTGATAGTCATACCTTCTTCTGTTTATGAACTCATGCAATTTTTTAAGAAATAGTTTAGTCTTTATGAACTTGTAAATGAAAGATCTCCCATTTAAAAATAAAAACAAAATCCCAGATCACATAGGTGGTCACAATAATTACATCAGTTTAAGTTATATACATGCATGTTTAGTTGTAATTCAATTTCTGAAATAAAGTTTTTTAAATTATAAGGTCCAAAGCCCTTAAAGAGTTCAAACTACTAAGGAAAATCTAGTAACCATGGAGTGGTTCTCAATTCTTCACTTTAGATGTTGTTATTCACAGCACAGGTAAGCGGGTAGAATATTCGTATGTTCAAAAACAGGGCTCTTTGGTTTCTACCTTATCAACAGGCTTGCTTACAAGAAGTCATCCATTTTAAGAATGTCTTAAACATGTATGGAGAATTTTTAAGAATATACAATTTTGTCTATCCTTGTGGCAGAAGAGTGCTCATACCATTATCATCAAAGCCTTAAAGTCCAAATTACAGATTTTTACCGAAAGATTGTTACAGATGCAATCTCACTACCAATTTGTGTGTGCCAATTATGTAATTTTTTCACTTAAGAAAGTACTATATGTACGACGATCACTTGTATACCTAATCCTGAACCGTACCCCACATCTTTAAAATAAAATTAAAAAAAAAATTTTAAAAGTGCTATAAAAATTGGAAACATGTTTAACAATCACACTTAATATTCATAATTTACAGAGGCCACAACTTGGAAATCAACCTTTTTATAGTTAAGTTCTTTATACAATACTGGCAAGTGGACTTAAGAACAAAAATTTCTAGATTTGGGAGAAACAAATGTTAGCCTGATCATCTATTTTGCTTCTCCTGTTTCTCTTTTCATACATAGAAATCTGTGAGAGTTCAGATGTGCAAACTCTGTCTACTGGTACAGGCTTGCCTATTTTTCTGTTTTCTGCTTTAACACTGTCCAACCAAATAAACAGTTAATATCAATAATTCAGGGCCCGGAAAAGTTTGTGGAATAGTTGTCTCAGATGCATGTAATCAGGGCTTCCTTAAAGTGTGGTCCGCAACAGTAGTTTTAAGTATATGGCAAATTCTGCAAGAAATTCCTTTTATAAAATGTCAGGAGTAGATATCTATCATTACCCTTTTCATATATTTTCCTTTGTTGCAGAGTTTGGTCTTTGCCATGACTGCCTGTTTTTATGAAAATACATTAATATGTATCTGGCTGATATATCATTTCTCAAACTTGGATCAATATCAAGATGCACACTTATACTACTTTATCAGGTAGTACCACAGAGATTATGTTCTCTGTGTTATGCGCTGCCTTGTTCTATTGTTTCTGTACTTTTTGACCAAATCAAAATCAATAAGGAATAATTTATTATAGTGACACTCAAAACCAATTAGGAAGTTATCTGGTTTAATCTTGTGAAACAAACTCTGAATAAACATACGCAATTCTACTGGTCATAGGGTCAGCTAATGTAAGCACAGCTCTCATCGGGAGCCTTCTTGAACAGAAACTGAATTGGTCTTGAGGACTGAAGATCCGTGAGATGCACATTGTATCCTTTGTCCTAACCTTATCTCCTCATATGTGAAATATCAACCTCATTTTGAAGAATCACAAAGAGTTGCTCTGGTACAACAATGAGAAATATCTAGCTTTCTGAGATTCTAGTATTCTAATTTCACCACCACTTCCTGGCCATTGGTTACGTTCCTCACCTGCTCAATGTCCCCCAAAAAGCCAGACTTGATCTTCCATACCAGTCTACATTTCCCTCTAAAAATACATTTCTCTGTGGAGCTGCTGCTCCTAGCCTTTCTGAAGTATGATGAGGGACCACCTCTGAGGAGGAGGCAGGGCCTCCAGGGCTTGTCTACAGAGCTAAGATACTAAAGACAGTGACAAAAAAATGGAAAACAGTGGTTCCTTCTTGGTGTTACAAGGCCCAGAGTCCACCAAGGGGAAGCTGATAACTGCCGCTCAGCAGTATTTCTTTCTACCAGGCTGGCTGGGATCATCCAATTACCAGGCCAAGGCACTTACTGGAAGTCACCAGTTGGAAAAGAGTACAGTGAATTAGGGCAGCAACTACTACCCAGAAGAAGCCCAGTCATTTTCTTTTACATTGTAGAGTTTATCATCTCTTTCTTCCAGCTCCAGCATCACAATACACCTGCAATCCCCAGAAGCCACTCCTTTCAGTCCTGGAAGTTGCTCCTTCCGCAGGCAGAGCACTCTGGGTGAAACACTCTGGGAAAGGGATCTCTGAAACTCTTGCCTCAGAAGCACCGAAAGTGGTTTGAGGGAGAAGGTCATCTGTAAAGATTTGTTTTGTTTGTTTTTAATAACTACTCCTTTTTATTTTTTTAGATCCTTTCTCCCAGTCCACATTATGTATTATGGATTGAGTTTCCTAAATAATGTCTGCCCCCAAAAAGCTCATCCCAGCTGGTTTTCACCTCACCTCTCCAGGTTTATCGCCTGCTACCTCATTCAGAAGCTAAACCAACATCTCTAACACATAGTCCCTTTTCATGTTTTTACAGTGTCTCTTGCCTATGTCTTCCTCCTTACCAATTTAAGTCCACAAACATTTTTGAACATATGATGTTACTCTGCTAAATATAAAGGAAATAAAAATGAGACATATAACATGGTTCCTGCTAGCTGGAGCTCACAGTCAAGTACACATAATATGGGGCTGGGCAGAGTGGGACAGGGTGATTGGGTTCTGTGGATAGGAGAAATGCAGGAGATAGGCACACAACTGCAAAATAATCTACTCTGTTATATAGAGGAATTTTGAAAAAAGAGAAGTCACTTACTATTCCAGGTAGAGTCAGAAAAAGGCTTCACAAAGAAAGTACGTTTGCCTAACCCTCCATAGGCCTTTAAACTCAGGGCTAAAGGGCAACATGTACACAGGAACAGGAAAGGAAAAACTACAAACGACTTGCTGTGACTGAACCCCACTAGGCACAAGTGGTATAAAAGGTCAGAAGGTAGGCGGGAGACTCGGTTATTTCACAAAACAAGCAGCATGGCAGAAGCCGTGGCCACCAGTGTCAGACTGCAGACAGCTAAGTTATTCAACCCCTTGGTAGCCTTTGAGTTTATTCCCTTACAAAATCTGACCTAGCTGGGATCGGTGGCTCAGCCTGTAATCCCGCGCTTTGGGAGGCTGAGATGAGTGAATTGCCTGAGCCCGCGGGTTCGAGACCCGCCTGGGCAACTTGGTGAGACCTCATCTCTACAATAAATCAAAA